>NW_019734317.1:3094294-3181181 GCF_002891405.2 Cryptotermes secundus
TGTGGCTGTGATGAGATCAACTTCCTGGCGTCTTTTTTTATTTAGCCTGTGAATTTCTTCCCTTATTTCTTTTGGGTTGAGACGTTTTGGGTGTTCTTGGTCCTGGATGGGTGAGTTGAGAATCTGGTCAACGTTTACGTAGTTTGAAAATCTAAATACGAAATGCTTTAAATCGAGACTGCGAAATTAAATCCAGGCTGGTGATCCATTAAGCACAGAAATCATATTTCTGTAGTTCTGAAACAAGATATTCATGTACTTTTATAGGCTTACCCTCTTACAATTATTTGCAGAAATTACAATTAAACGATTTTTAAATTTTATTTGACATGGAAGTTTCGAGCTTCCACTTATGAAATATAATTATTAATTGGAGTCGGGATAGCGCAGTTGTTATAACGACTGACGACGACCTGGACGACAAGGGGTCGGAGTCCGAGTCCCTGTAGGTGCAAGAATTTTATTTTCTCCACGTAGTCCGGCCTCGCTGTGGTGTCCACCCTACCTCCCGTATCCAGTGGATACCTAGGGCTCTTTCCCCGGGGCGTGAAGCTGACCATTCACCTCCAACAAGTTCCGAGGTCAGGAAAATGTGAATCTATACATAAACTTTCCCATGCGTCTTCATGGCGTAGTGATTAATTAGTTAAACATACGGACAATTTTATCTTTACTTTATACTTATTAATTATTACAGAAATATGTTTTTCTTTCATTGTTCGTGTGTTTCTTTTCTGCTTTTATTTTTTCGTCTCCTTTTATTCTTAGTTTGTCCCGTTCCTGTCCCATTTTTACATGCGACTTAACTATTTTCTTGTGCGTATTGTGACTCTAGTTCAAATCTGTTTGTCTCATTCCACATGCACCATAATACAGTGTCCGGATGAAAGGTATCCAAAATAAAATAATTATATCTCAGGAAAAAAATTTATTATATACATTACTGGGTTACACCATTACAAAGGGAAACTATCAAAGTTTTTTTCTGCGTATATGACTTTCTCAATAAATTTAACTGTGGTCTCCCTTGGTGACACGACAAATATCCAGGCTTGAAGCTTGTTTGGTTTTACCATAGTCACAGCGTCCCTTGTGCGGGCTTTCAGGTGTTGAAAGTCGTTATCTTAACCTGGTAGACAGTGTTCTTCACATAAACCGACAATAAAAAATCCACTGGGGTTAAATCTGGCGACCTAGGAGGCTAAGCGATTGGTCCACCTCTGCCAATTCATATCCCAGCCATCTCTCTGTCCAGGTGATTCCTAACATGCGCGTAAGCCGGTCAGGGTTTTCCTTTCCGATGATAACCTCTGCCAATTCATATCCCAGCCATCTCTCTGTCCAGGTGATTCCTAACATGCGCGTAAGCCGGTTTGAAAAAAAAAAACTTTCAGGGTTTTCCTTTCCGATGATATAACCCGGATACATCTATGACAATTAGTTTCCGAGATATACATTTTTTATTTTGGATACCTTCCATCCGGACATTCCGTATATCATGCACTTGATCAGGCGCTTTGTATTATTCAATACCAGTTTTTGATGCTCGTCTTTCGTGGCGTTCACAGAGTGTATTCGACTCTGTTAACGAAGGAGCCGTTTCAGAGAAACCCCTGAACTGCACTAGTGTTGGGAGCTATCAGTGAAGTGATTAAGTTTTATCGCGTTCCATACTGCATGAGTATGATACAGGCGTCAGCATACGCACTTTTGCGATCTTTTTACTGACGCCAGATTTTCTTTCTTTCAGAATGACCTTGTATGTGCATTAAGACAAAGGGATGCCATTTTCTCATGATGGTAGTGACTTTGAATAAAATATACTTAAAGCTTTGTGCCAGTCGTTAGACTGTGTAAACTCATATGTGAAAGAAATAGAGTTAAGACAATGGACTAGGAGCAATTTGTGAAGATGGTGATTAGAGTGCTGAGAAACTGTAACCTATTCTTCCGCGATAAGAGTTCGGCGGCAGCGGTGACGTCCTCCACAGTGGCTGGAGGTCAGACGGAGACCGGCTGGGACACCCCTGACTGAGCTGTCTCATGCAGATGCCCTGACCTGACCTCAGCCTGCACTAACACTCCAGCGCACTCACCCCAATGGCCGTTACCTCAGAACTGCCTTGCCTCACCGCCAGCATTCTGCGTCTCATTTTAGGTAAGTCTTGAGGACTGGTGTTCAGTTCTTTGTTCACTCACTCGAGACCCTCCAGACAGCGGCTGTGAATCTTCGGGTTCCGTAAGAGGCAGAGCTCGACGGATGTGAGCTTCTCTGCAAGCAGTGGAATTAGAAGAATGCATTCTGGAAATGATTGTTATTTCGCGGTTCTGATATTGTTGCTGCCCTATACACCTTACAAAGTGATGATCAGTTGGTACAAAACAATATTCTTGTCAGTTACAAAGACAAAACAACTCCGTCCAGTGTGACTATTTAAGTTTTTACTACTTGATAACTTAGTACCCTTACATGTAATTGTTAGTGTGACGGTCCAGAATGAAACAAATGAAGTTCTTGCCAGTTATTAAGTACTGGTGAGAAATGTAGTTTCTCCGTTCGAGGGGAGATCAAAAATTAAAAGTGTCTGAAAACAACATGCTCAGGAAAATATTAAACCTCATAAACGTGAAGCGAGTTAGCAGTTTGTGGTAGCCTATCGTATGAGAAGTATAGTGGTAAGCAGGTCACGTACTACAATTTTTTATGTGTCGTGGGATAGGGTGAGACTGAGTTCATTTGCTCCGTCGGTCACTGTTGAGACTGTTGCACCGTCCTCGGGTGATAGATGAATACGGAGGAATGTGTGGAATGAGAATTGGCAGGGGAAACCGAAGTACTTGAAGAAAACGTACCCCATTGTTACTTTGTCTACAAGTCCCAGAATTGGATCCAGCCAGGGCCGACGCGGTGGGAAGCCGGCGACGAACCCATGACACAGCATCTACTGCCGTCAGGGTACCGAAATGTTGAAGTCTGGGGAGGACCATGCAGCAAGGATGATGAGAGACAAGGAATATATGTAGAATTGTGGTGGGGGAACCTCATCATAGCGGCCACTTGGCATACACAGAAGCTTCGACATCAAAGCTTTTGATCCTGCGCCTCTGCTACCGCACTGTTAGTTACTGTCTTGTGTATAGCATTGTGGTAGTCTACAGACTTCGCGGAATATGACTGTGTACCGAATTTGTTCTGTATGCGACCTCCCGATTCTGCCACTGAACTTACTCCAATTGGCCAGCGCCGTTAATCCTTAATTCGTTAGTAACACATTTGTGGCGCTTCCTACGTTCATAATAAGTTCTGCGTATTAGTTCTTCCCATTCGCTTCGCTGGTGGTATCGGACAATAGAGCAGTTGTCTCTTGGCAAAACCCATGTGACATCAGAATCTTAATGATCAGCCTTTATAGCTTAAAGAATCCAAAAGCACCAAGTGATAGGCCTGTAACGGTGCTGTAGCCATGTCTCTTGAGGTTTTCACGGCTGTGACTGAAGAATACCGTCGTTTGGTAAGTGGCGCCGTGTAGATATTGTATTAACCGACGTTCCTCCGAAACGTCTGTTAACACAATATCTACACAGCGCCACATTCCAGAAGACGGTATTCTTCATCTCTCTTATATTTCACATGTTAAACATCATCATCATCATCATCATCAGTAAGCTGTCAGAAGACAGGTCCACCGTCTCTTCCAAAACAATTCCTCCACTTAATGCGATCTAGAGCTTTCTCCTTCAAATGACAGTATCCTCTTCTGTCCCCAAGGTCATCCAGCATCTTCTTACGTCTTCTTCCTCGTCTTCTTGTCACTTCTATCCGCCCCTCTATCTTTCCTTCAATAACTTCTTTTAGAAGGCGGTTTCTACGTAAAACGTGACCAATCCAATTAGCCTTCCGTTTTCTTATTTCGTGTAGGATATTCCTCTGCTCACTGACTCTAATTAACACTTCTTCATTTCTCACATAATCGGTCCAACTGATCTTCTCCATCCTTCTCCAACTCCACATTTCGAAACTTTCCAGATGTTTCTGATCTACTGCCCTAAGTGTCCATGTTTCAGCCCCATATGCTCCAAATGTAGCATTTCACTATTTTCCTCAAATTTAAGTCCAGTTTGCTGGTAAAAAGAGTCTTCTTCTTGCTAAATGCAGCTTTTGCCATGGCAATCCTGGATATAGTAATTTCACTAGTACACCTTCCATATATTAGATAAGAATTGAAGAATAGTTATCAAAGTTAAAACGAAAGTTTCAGGTACCTCGAACTACTGTAGATTTTCTCGATTCACTTTGCTTATTAAGTGAGATACTGAGATACTCAGTAGTAACAACCACTGCTGTAGTGTGAAATGTCAGAATGAATGTTTGGTTCGTTAGCTCTCTTCAGTTGAGTAGACATATACCAGAATTCACAGCAGAAACGTATGCTTTCAGTGTCCGACGTGCCGCGACAGAGCCCCTTTAGCAAGAGAGTCGTATTTTGATTTGGAGCCAATCAGGACGTCCTTATGGAGCTTTTTAGATGTCCCCTGCCACCCTAATTCATTCCCGTGTTTATTGTTTGTCATTTCAGAAATTCGCTCACGTTTTACATAGGAAAGTTCTTACTACGAGACTTACTAACGATCCCAGAGTCCCATAACAATTTATACCAAGGGATGAATGTGATCTCGCCATGAGGCTCGCAGCACTTTCTCTGACTGTTGCTAATTTTATTACTGTTTCCATATCGTTTGATGTTCCGGAGTTTATGAGTGAAACGGCCTGCTTGTGAATCCGCTGGATAATGTACAAGTCATATTGTTAAAGATCTTCAGAAATGGAAGGAAATGGTTACTGCCGCTATCTTCATATACAATTTCTGATACAAAATTATAATTGTACCTTTAGTTTTGTATGGATATGAAAAATTTTGTCTCTGACGCTTAGAAAAGAAATAGTTGCAGATTTTTAGATAATTATCTAAAAATCTGCAACTATTTCTTTTCTAAATTAATATCAGTTCAGAATCTTTTATCTTTCCGTCTATTATAATAGACGGAAAGATAAAAGATTCTGAACTGATATTAATTTTCATCGTAAATATAGGCTAATCTTGATTTGAAGAAAGCAGTCTTCTGGGATTTGGCACCGTGTATATGTGGTGTTAACCGACGTTTCGGAGGAACGTATCGCCTCCATCTTCAGGGTGCTTTTACCGGTTCTCACGGTCTCTTCGCTTGCAGATTTCTTATATTTTTTCTTATACCCTGAAGATGGAGGCGATACGTTCCTCCGAAACTTCGGTTAACACCACATATACACGGTGCCAAATCCCAGAAGACTGCTTTCTTCATAGTCACCGCCGTGAAAGCCTCAAATCTTACATAATATTGATTTGTTACTGTCATTCCTAAGTATTTAATTTTTGTACACTTCCGAAGGATTTGTTAGCTACGTTCGTATTCTCACGTGTATTAGTGACTGTAGACGGCCTTTGATTGGCGAATAGATTTATTAACACCTTATACAGTCAACTACAATCAATAAGCGCTATCGCTGATTTACACAATTTGCAGTTCACAGTTACACACGCATTAGGATTCTAAGTCTTCCCTTGTCGTATCCTGGTAACGGAATTAAAACAGTCGCACTGTGACTAAATCTTATAATCACACACTAAGTTTTCACAGGCTGACTTCTAATTCTTCTTCAGGAAACAACTTCCCGTGGCTGTCTCTACTGACAACTGAACTGACTTCTGAAAAGTAAAAGTCACATTGCGACTGACAGTCAGTCAGTCAATCAGTTAGACAGTCTTGGTGTCGAACTCTGTTTAGGGCTATGATCAGATATTAGTTACTCTTTAACAGTTACTGTTTTGTCATTGTGGGGCGCCCTCTCTGACGAAAGGACGGGTCTGTCTTTTGTCAGAGTGATTGGCCACAGTACTATGTCAGTTGCCATTATGTACAAGATATTTACATTTTGCATGTTATGCATGGTAACAAATGTATGCACGTATAATATATATCGCCTCTGTCAGTTCGGGCTCAGTACAGCAGATAATGCACTATACCTAGCAGCTTCCCCAACAACGGCAGTCTAGTCACTTGAACGGTCCCATGCTTGACCGCCGCCAAGTTTAAGGCTTTTATACTTTCTGTATCGGGCTTCGCCCTGTCCAGTATTGCGAACATTTTCATTTCCGTGATTTAGAATGACTTCTTGTTGCCTGCATAATTTCGTTATATAGTTATACACGTATGGGAACTGGACAGCCATGTGCGCCTAACTGACTTCTCATTCTCGTCCTCTCTTATATAGTCGCGGCACGGACCACACAGCACAGGAAACACAGCTCCTTTATTCTTGGCCGCGTGTGTTTCTGCGGGCGTTGCTTAGCACTGGGTCTCTGCGTCACAGTATTATGGATTTGTCCTGCATTGTAGTAACGATATGCACTTATCCATCTCTGCATTTATTTTTACACAAGCTTCCTTACTAGCGCTTAATAGTGTTCCCGTATCTTTCTTTATGTTGCTTATGTTTTCGTACATGGGATTAACACATCAGCGCAGACAGAATTCCATGTTACCATTTGAATTAATGCCTCTTGACTGTGTGGTCTGTACATTAAATAAATCAAGACACATTTAGTTAGCTAATCAGCGTAATGTTCGTGTGCTGTATGATTAGAATATGAAGAAATGTAGTTCAAAGCCGCGTACAATGTGATTTCCTTCCGAGAAATAATGATTCTACAGTGTTGGTTTTGAATAGGTCATTTTCTGATGACCAAAATGAATTCGTTGGTCAGACTTTTCTTCCCGCCAGTTGAGCGAGATATAGCTGTTTCTTGTTGCTGCTCAATTGAAAGCAGGTGAATTTTCTGTTTCTTTTAATAAGTCACTCAGATAACTGTCGCAGGACCGCGCAGTAGTGTGAAAGCTGCAACAGAAGTGTCTCCTCGCGGCTGGCCTTAATATTACCCGTACCCTCAACATATCCGAAAAACCATTTAAATCGAATACCTTCTTGCCATGGTGCTTTTATTGCCCCACTCGGCTCTTCACTTCACCACAGACCAGCCGTTCTTGAGTGCGAGAGTGGCTTAACCAGTTAGGAAGTTCGTTGAACAGTGCAATTTAATCTCGTGATAGCAGAATCTGAAGATTAAACTCTGCTAATACAGACGAGCCTGCCACTGGACATGGACCACAGCCAGTTCCATCCGTATTCCATCTTCAGAACCTTCTCACTGATATCCAATATGTTATCTTCCCATTTCTATTTTTTCTTCCTCTTCTACCACTACTACTACTACCACCAGTACCACTGCTGCTTCTGCTACTACTACTGTTACTACTACCACCACAACCGCCGCCACCACTAACATCACTACTACTACTACTATCGCCACTACTGCTGCTGCTACTACTACAACAACCACCACCACCACTAACATCACGACCACAACTACTAGTACTATTACTACCACCAGTACTACTACTACTACTACTACTACTGCTACTGCTGCTGCTGCTGCTACTACTACTTTTGTATTGTTTTCCCCACTCGTCTATGCGCAGCTTTGTATCTACTTTATAGCCAGGCGCCCAGCCAATCCTGTCGTACTACATTTCACTGCCTTGATAATACTTGGTGAATTATAAGTTACTGACCGGCTTCGCTGTGTAATGTCCTAAACTGATCTCATATTTCATCTCTCTCATGTCCTAATTTTTTCCCCTGAATTTGTTTCCAGACACTTACGGTTTGTATTCTATACTCTCACAGTAAGACTCCTGGCCGCGCCGTAGCTGAAGCAGTTAGTCGCTGGCTTCCCACCGCGACGGCACCGGTTTTCTCCGAGTACTTCGGTTTCCCCTGCCAATCTTCATTCCAACAAATTCTCCATCATCATAATGACCCAGGGCAGGCTACCATAGGCCAATCAGTGGCCACCATGCCCTTAACATGTGAGAGAGAAAGGCTAAATGTAGGTCTGCACTAGATGGAGGACACTGTCCTCACGCGCCAGCCGCTTTGCCTCCTGTACGTGGTTCCTGTTGGAAAGGAGGCTCTTTTTACTGTCTCTTGTGAACGCAGTTCGCATGAAACGCACAATATTCTTGACTGCCTCGGCCACTGATTATTTTGTCTTGCAGATATTTCGTGTGAATGGACCTTTTTCTTTTCTTTTTGACTAAAATGCTAATTTCTGCGTGAGGGATCGGCCCGTCACAAGACATTTATCATTACGAGACAACATTGAAAAATGAGAACAAATATCCCAGCCAACAGCTGGATTAGAGCTCACGTTTTGAGGCCGGAAGTGTAATTGTTAAGGCAGATAAATGCGTTTCTACGGCGTCTGGAAGAGAAAGTTTTAAGGAATGGATTTATTCTTTTTATGTATACTGTAAAATTAATTTTCAACTAATTCTGTTCCTCACATTTGGTTTGCACGAGGCTTGCTTAAGAAAGAAATCGAATCGAAATACTGAGAGAATGAGATTCTTACATGGCTGCAGTTCAGTGACTTGGAACCGTTCTGATTTAACTGTCCCATTCCTGCCAATGTTTGACTTTCACTTCTGGCTTTTAGAGTGAGCCCCCCCCCCCCAAAACACAGCTCTGTATGAGAAAAATGTTAGGACGTAAGCCACACTGAGGTTCTGCATTGTTATTATTAGCTTACTTGAGAGCTTCGTTGTTTCAGATTGAAAGCAGTGTCTCGGAATTCACTCTAGGAGACAGAACAACGACGAAGAACCCACTTAGTTTCCACTATCCTATACTCGAAATGGGGTACTTCCAGAATACCAGTCTGGGAACAATACAAGCACGGTTTTGATTGATCTGTAGTTGTATAATTGCGAATGCATCTGGAAGGATCGATCGTGGCCTATTTTAAAGTGGTATCCCTTCTTTTCTATTGCGAGAATGTGGAGAATCGGGAAGAATTTCGACCAGATTAATTGGTATAGCCGTTGATAGTTTCGCGGTTCGAATCTCGGCCAGGACACTTATCCTGACTGAGGTTTTTGTTGTTTGTTCCCAGTCCCTCCAGAAAAATGGTGGAATAGTACGACGGAAGTCACAGATGGATGTAAAACTTTAATGATGTGATATTCGAACCTGGGAAGAAGATTTATTTCTTGACATATCTCCACCAACATCGGCACACTTGACCCACCGCCCAGCATAGAAGTGATTTTACTGTTGTCTCAGCCACTTCCGCACCTCCGTTTCAACCTCTTCGTCATCAGTGAAACGTTTGCCACCAAGGGGATTTTTATCGGACCAAACAGATGGAAGTCACTAGGGACCAAGTCTGGGTTGTAAGGCATATGTTCACGACGTTCCCACTGTAGTTAGTTGCTCGGGCTGTATGTGGTCAGGCATTTTCGTGACGAAGCAGTGCCACTTTTGCCAGTTGACCTGTACGTTTTCTGCGAGTTGCATCTCGAAGCTTCAACAGAACTTTTCAGTATCGCAGAATTCACATTTTAACCGCGCTTCTGAAAATCGGCTAACAGTACTCCCTGAGAATCCCAAAACTCGGTAAGCATAACCTTCCCAGCTGATGGCGTAACCTTAAACTTCTTGGTTGAAGATGAAGTAGGGTGTTCCCATTTCATTTAAGCACGCTTTGATTCGGGTTGGTACTGATGCATCCATGATACGTCCCCAGTAACAATCCTGTTAAGCATTTCTTCTCGTCCATCTGCATACAGTAAGAGATGTTGCAAGGACAGATCCACTCAGCTAATTTATCTTCAATCCTTCAGTTCTCTGGGTATTCACATTTTCCGAAACATCAAACGATCATGCATTATGCTGTATGCTAAGCCATCGGAACACCCTGTTGCTACACTGTCTAACGTTGTTCTCCTGCCAGCTCGAATCGACTCTTCCGTTTGTTGCACAGTTGCTCTTGTCGCAATCAACAGGGTGACCCGGTCGGGCATAATCTGCAACTTTCGAATGTCTTTAAGATAATTTCTCGACCCAGCTGTGAACCAGTTTACGTGACAGACACTTCCAACCTTAAACGGGGAACAATTCTTTATGAATATCGTTTGCACTGCAACAGAACTCTGCTCTTCAGTATGATAGTCCTCAAGCACGGTTGCCATTTTGACTATGAAATCAGCCTCTTAATATGCGCCTGCACGTCTGCTACCTAGACTTTCAGGAGGGTGGACCGTGCTGATACCTAGTGATACACATAGAAACCCTGTTACATCCATTACAGTTGTTTACTTCCATTTGTGACATGTTTACTGACTCTCCCTCGTAACTCGGTTAAGCTACTAACTACTTCCTTCCAGATAATTTTCAATTAATCAGTCATCTGTCATCAGTAGAAAACAATTTCAGACAAATATGTTTATGAAGGCCAGTGTTGGCCAGTAAGCTACAGCGAATTTGTTGCCTGGGTTTCAGATCAGACTTCCATGCAGAACTCTTGCAAGGTAAATAATGCAGTTTGTGTATTCAGGAAAATACGTATTTTAGTGAATTTAGAATCTAGTGCCTTCTGGCTACGTTGTGGAGCTTGTGTATTATTAGCTGCCTCGGTATATAAACACACTGCTGTGAAAGTTTCTTCATATTCTTGCAAGATATCCCCTCTTGAAGTCGGAGTTCTGCAAAACTGACTTTTCGTTTCTCAGTTATTGCCTTCTGTTGCACATTGTCTCGATCCGAATGTGTACCTGTCCAGTGAACTGTTGTTATGGGTCCACATGGGCTATGTGCGACAGACAAATACAAATGCAATGCTGATGTGCCATATGTCCATATGTAGCCCTTGTCAGTGTCATGCAGAACCCGAGACCCCAAAGTAAGGGGAAACGCATAGCTTGACAACTGGCTAAGTCATCATTCGGTTACCTAAAGTTTTATGACAGTAGCTGACCCGTTAAAGGTGTACAAATGTCACGTTGGGGTTGTCCATATTTGAGATATTTTTTATAATGTATATGGGACACTTTAGGAGCGTAACTTTTCCCGTCCTCAAGTGATGATGGCCTTGTGATTCTCATGTTAGTAGTCTCATAATGTATGCGTAAATTTCTTTACTTTATTCCTTCACCACGGCAGGGAGTATGTTCACACCACACACACGTTTCTTGCACGTTTTGGCTGACTGAATTATCATCAGGTATTCGGCTGCTAGTTCCTACATTGGGCAGTATTTACATATCGGAATACTGATATTTTTTGGTAGTATGTAATGCCGTTATATATGAAGGGCGTTTTCACTTTTAGTATTAAATATTAATTGTTAAAACGTTAAATCATTAAAGTTAAGTTCTGTGTAGATGTGTCTTCTGCTGATCTATTTGTTTGGGGTTCTTCCTGGTCTTGTACTGATACAGTATGTGTTTTGCTGGCTCTGTAGATATATGATAGCTTTTGCTCCTCGCTTCTGTTCCTCGCGTTTGGGAGAAGTGTTGTGTCTCGTATGCGTTGGATGTGAAACTGAAATGCTAGTCACCAGTTTTAGCCCACCCATCGCCGTCGGAATATTAAACAAAGGAGTGTAGGCTCCATTCGTAAGGTTAGCTAATGTATTTGCAGACTGCGTGTATTTTGGAAGCGGACTGCACATGCCGTCTGCTTGTCCTGCCTCTTTCTTACTGCAGAGACAATAACATTATATGAGCTGTAAACCTCTGACATCTCCGTGCTGAGATTTGTCACTAATGCTGGACGTTCACAGAAAGTACCGCACCTGTAGTTGTACATAGCAGCTGAGGGCATACACGTTATATCTGTATCAATGTATAAATTATTCATTCATTTTGTTCTCTGCCTTTTACCATAATCTGCGATTGTAAGTTTGGCGTGCAGGAATTACGTTTAATCTTTCTTCTCAGAAAGCAGAAGTTTTCTCATTATTATTGCCTCTAAACCCTCTGCATGTATAAAATATAATTCTTTTTCTTCTAGGAATATCATTGTGCCAAATGTCTTCTTATATTCATACAGGGTGTTTTAATGAGAACCCAATGATAGAGATGTTAGTAACGTCATGTATTCGAAGGCTAGGCCCATCCTGGCGAAAATCATTCGCATTGTATGATGATTTCTTTAAACGAGAACTTGAGAAAGGTGTTCACAAAACGTCTTGTTATAGGAAGGTTTGAAAATGTTGCATGCATAACCGAACACTAAGAAACAAGTTCGTAGACTCTGCTTGCAGCGCCATGAGCGAAGTGTCTACAGAGTCGGATATAGAGGTTTTCAGTTCGTCCAGATTACCTGAATTATTGTGCCAGACACTGTATTTAATAAGGTCCTATATAAAAAAATAGTGGCTACATTCAGTGGGCGTGGGGACGACCATCATTTTGAAATGAATCGATCTCCGAACAGCGTGGATACTTCGCGCATATTCGCCCGTGCTGTATGACAGGTTGCGCTGTTTTCTGCTTAGGAAGGTGCTCGAAGAAGTCAAGTACTGTGTCATTGTAAAGCTTTGAGTTATTGGTGTTTCCGAGGAAGATGGGCTCAGCGATCCTACAAGGCGTCACGGCACACCACGTTCCAGTCTTGACGAGGTGAAAGGGAGATTTTATGGACAGCATGGAGATTCCTGGTCAACCATTTTGTAGTACTGTGACAGTTCTCATAACCTGTAAGATGAAAGTGCACTTATTTCTTTTTCACAATGGCTCTTCCAGCCCATTCAGGGCCCTGTCCTCTTTTTCAGTTCCGTAATCATTTTTCAGAGACGTTAGAACTCCTTGGATGAGTGATCTCCCCGTCGCAATGCATCTACGTAAACACAGGATAACAGAAACACAGAATAAACGCATACACAGACGAACCATCCATGCCTAAATGGGATTCGAAGCCACGATTTCAGCGTCCGAGCGAGCGAAGACAAGGAACCACGCTTATAGAAACAAAAGTTATATCTAAAATGCGAGTGCCATCCTCCACCTTCGCAAGAAACCACTCAGTAATTATATCGTTCGTAGTCCGGTGGTAACAGCTGCTAAATAAAATTAAATTTGTAAGAAAACAGTTACAGTGTGTTCGCAGAACTTCTGTAGATATTCCGGTTTGTTGTGCAAGTTTGCTCAGTACCTTGTGCGGACTTTCGCTATGTTTCTCAGTGACCTCTGCTGTACAGTCTCTATAGCAGTGTACCGGCGAACACAATCCGACATGTTCATATTTCCCGTCTGCTCGAACTTTTTCACAGACTTGCACATCACACAGTCTGCTAATGCTGGACATCCAAATCGGTGGCTGTGAATTCAGTTTTGAGGTACGCTCCACCAAGAAATGCGCTTCTCTGCACTGAACGCCATGTTGTTTACTGCTTGCACTGCGCATAACGTAGTGCGCAGATGAGCTTCGTCAAAATGGCCGTCGCTGCGTAATGCATGATATTATTAACAATCTAACATTAGGTTCTCGTTAAGAAAGTCTATCTCTACTTCGTAGTGCAGGGATCTGCCACCTGCTGGTGGCCCTAACACATGCGGTCGCATTTTTCGCATATAATTCATTATATGTCCTTGGCATCAGATGCTTTCCCGTAGGCCCTTCGGGGAAATCAGGGATATGTGCTCGATGTCCATTGTCACGTGGAAATCAGATGGTGATTCTAATAAAACAGTCGCGAAATTCTAAACGACTTAACAGCTAATCACAAATCACTGTTCTAGTGACAGAAAAGCAGTTAACCCATGAATCACGATTTTCTTAGTGCCAACTTGGGAAGTAAACGCTGTTTATTCTTGGAACCAGACGAAACTAGAAGATACAGCCTGGGAAGAATTTGGAGATTTTTGATATTATAGCAAGTGGTACATTTAGAAACACCCTGCCTTAAAGGGCTGAACCGTATATTCATACATCTGCTCTGTTATTTGACTTGTTTCATGATTTCCTTTTTTTATTCTAAGAAAAGTATCGTGTAGAATCCAACATATCCGGGTTCGAGTTTCCTCAGCTTCCACAAGCAAATAGTTGAATAGTCATAGATTGAAACATGTTATGATCATTTGGTTTCAGAATTTGTACCCAGAATAATCCAACATCGAACTCTGCAGAAGCTGTACAGTTGACGAAGTGTGGTCGAATAAATTATGAACCATGAATTGGATCGCCAAGTGACAGAATTATCTTCATATTATAATTGTTACAAATTAGAATAGAGAAGGCGAAGATTTACACTTGGCAATTCCTGTTGTGCGTTGCAGAGTAAGACGACGTTCTTTCCTTCTGTTCACGTCACTCATTGTGTTTCCAGCAAGCAGGAACTGAACTCCTTGCAGTTCAGTCTAGTTCTCGAGACACACCGGCTTCCGTGTGTCCCTGTGTTTGCAGGCTCCAGGAAGAATGTGCGCGTAGGGAGGAAGTAGCAAGGGACGGAGAAAGTTACATAACGAGGCATATCATATGTGGCTTGCATGGTAGAGGCATGAAACACCAGATTTTGCTCTGAGAACTTGGTGTAAAGAGACTATTTGGGAGAGCTAAGTGTTGGCGGATGGTAAAGATAATAATAATAATAATAATAATAATAATAATAATAATAATAATAATGGGTTTAAAGAAATAGGATGTGAGACTTTGGACCAGATTCATCCATACCATGATAAGGACGAGAAACGGGCGGTAATGAACCGTCTGGATTTATACAAGGCGGGCTACTGTTACATTCCAGAGAGCCAATTGATCTGTTACAATTAAAGGGACGTGTGCGTTTCTATCTCTGGAATAGCTGTGTGAGATGCTGTGATCGAATTTCGTGCGTGTGGCTGGTTGTGAATGATGAATGGGAAGGAGTAAACCCATTCCTCTGGTAGACCTTTAGTCGGAATATGCGATCCGCGCCTTGGATTCGAATTGGATACTTCCACATGTAGTTCAGTGGAGTTTTCAGATACGGCTTAGTGTCACAGCGGGGTCAAGGTCGAGAAACTGCGTGTAATAGTGCAATTAGCTTAACGCAGTGAAATTAATTAAACAAGGACGCTGTGGGTTTTGCACGACTGTGCTGGCTGGAATGTTGCGTGAAAGCAAATCCGGTTCTGCTGACCGGCCTTGGCCTTATCCGAACCTGTTCTGTGTATGATTGCATTTTGTATTGATCAGTTTACTCTAAAATACCTATAGAATTGTAGGAGTATAATAATGAAATAGATTTTTGAGAAAGAAATTGTGATACATACTGCGTAGTCCCAGAATATGGCATGATAATGGGCTTATCTTATAGAATCATGAGACCTTGGGTTTCTCTAGAAGGTGTTTCTTGTTCAAGCCAATAGACATCTGTTTATTGCCAAGAGATGTAATGCAGATGGTAAACAAACTAACACTGTGGTAGCAGGAATCGAAGGCTCTTCGTTGCTGGTAGGTACCAAAACGCGTGATTGGGTATTTCGTTGAGCAAATTCTAACGGTAATATGCCCGTACCGAAAACATAGCTGTTCTGGTCCCATGCTGATTGTAGCTTTTACCTTCATGTCTCCACATGCATTCAAGGCGTGGTTAAAGATCTGTAAGCTATTTAATGTGATAGTTTTGATGATATTTGTTAATTAATAGTATTATTCGTTAGCATGTATCAAACAGCTAATAAATATACGTTTTATTATTTTTTATTATTATTCTTAGTGGGATGAGAATCAGCCCACTTGGTACTACGGCCAATACTGACCTATTATGCCAGCCACAGATGATAGATGATGGTGACTGTGGAGCAACTGGTGGAATGAAGAATGGCAGGGGAAACCGAAGTAATCGGAGAAAACTTGCCCCAATGCCACTTTGTCCACCACAAATCTCACATGACCTGACCCGGGCTGGAACCCGGTCCGCCGCGGTGGGAATGCCAGCGACTAACCACCTGAGCTATGGCACGGCCTTAATATACTTATCAATTATGAGACCTTGTAACTTGATATACTTATGTTACCGTGAGTAGGCGGGGCCTTGCGATGGGCCTGTTACCCGTACAAGGTGTCCTACAAAATGTCTAAAAATTATCACTTACAGAATTAATTCTGAATTGGAACAAGACATAGGGCCTAATCGTGAAATATGAAGAGAATTGTACACCCCGACTTCCAAATTGGAGGAAAAGAGCACACTCTATCGATGGTCACCCTTGCAGCCACTGTCCCGCGAATTGGCCCCCGTAAGAGGACAGTGGGTAGCCAACCATCTCCATTTCTAAGCACAGATGGGCTGGAATGAGTCACCATACTTCCACAATTTGTCTGTTTTTGCTTCGGTCGTTTCTCACCTTTTGCTTGTCACCTATCACCGAAAATATAAAAGAAGAAGAAATTATGTCTTCATACAAGCTTTGTTTTAATTATTTCTTGAACTCAGTCTGGCGTGTATTCAATCGTATCATCTGCTGTTTAGCCTATAGTTTGCTAAAGTACGATTGGAAGTAATATACTCATATATTTTCAGGTTTATGTAGCAGGATTTCAGGGCTCATGTGCAAGGGAATATCTTTTTCTGCTCCAGTAACTAGGTTACAGTGACTGCTTTCTTCGTATTTACGAGGGACTTGGCTCTCTAGAGAGCTATGCAGTATCTCTGCAGACGTCACACTGCGTCGTTGATGTTCTGAATCCATTACAATACCTCCCGTTGTCATCTGAATGTTTCTGCAGGAAGCGTATTGAACACTTCCTCGAGGTTGCCGAAATAGTTCTTCCTTATGTGTTGTAACGGGGGCTATACCGCATGCAGGCTTACACTTACAAAACAGAAAGTTTGGTGCTGTTAAGTCTTATCTATCTTTATTCCTGATGCCCCCACTTGGAGCACATGGCATCCATGAAACGCTTCGTTTCACTTCAGTTTTTTAATCTTAGACAGTCGGTAGGATTCCTTGGATAGGCGATCAGCCGTCGCAAGGCCTCTACCTACACAGGACACTACAGACAGAATAAATGCAGATAAACATCCATTCCTTGAGTGGAATTCGAACCCACGATCCCAGCAGGCGAAGACAGTTCATGCCTTAGACCACGCGGCGACTGTGACGGGCTTCGCTGTTTAAGTAATCACTGCGAATTCTAATGCTATATGTCGCGAGGTTAGAACGCAAACCTCTGCGTATTTTGGTCAAACTAGTTGCAGAATATAGTTAACTTCTCAGTTGATTTTTCANACTCTGCTTATTTTGGTCAAACTAGTCAAACTAGTTGCAGAATATAGTTAACTTCTCAGTTGATTTTTCATCGTTCCGACTTCCCCCTCCCTCCCGCATTATCGCAGCCTACTGCCATCATTATTGCCTCTTTTCCCTCTAATCCTCATCGTGTTGCTGTTAACCGTTCGCTTTGTTTGGACTGGCTCAGCATATTTGTAGTGCAGAATCCAATATAAAATTTCGCACCATTCATGTGTGTCTGTACATACCAAGTGTTCGTAATTACGAATATACTTTCAAGCAATCAATTTTGCATTATAACGACAATGACCAACTGTTCTTCGCTAATGACGATTTTTAATAAGAACCTTGGTAAATGAATTTGAAATATAAATGCTAATAAGCAGAGGCGTTCATTAGCAATATGAGATTGCCTGCTTAGAAACATAAATCTTTCTACTTTTTAATTTTCTAGTTTTTAACACATTAAAATTCGCATGCAACCTTATCATACAAATGCCGACTCCACTGTGCAGACTGAGTCTTAGGAAGTGAGTATCTGTCGCGAGGTCTAGAAATTTCTCGCCTTTTATGAAACCTGAATACTCATTACCGCCCACGTACACAAGTGCACGCTACTGGCCCGCATCCCGAGCCAGTTGAATACGTGCTGAATTTGACGTTCTTGCAACGGCGATTGAGAAGAGTACTATCTTCTGGGATTTATTACAGTGCAATTTGATAGAAGTCCGCTGACATTTCGGAATCTTCCGCCTTCTACTGGGCGAGTTCTTGCTGTTTTTATTCTTCGGCCCTGAAGATGGAGGTAGTACGATCATCCGAAACGTCTACCAGACCAGACGATGTTACATCCCACAAGACAGAATTCTGCATTTGAATGCAGTTTATGTTACAGTTACAGTTTTCGTGGAGTACCACATAATATTGGTACTGGTTTCGTGGTTCTGGAGATCTTTGGGCGAGTGGATGGATACTGTATCCCCATTATGCAGTCATGTTATGTACTTTGTGAAAGTAACTGTTAAAACGCGGACATGGAAGCCTGCATGTTGACTTACCCTGCGAGTTATGTCCTAGCCTTGTACAGCTGCAGCCAGTCGCTCCGTAATACACAACTTGCTATCGATCGAGTCTGTAGGCCGGCAGTTTTATTAGTAAATGAATGGGCCCCTTTCGTCCTTCTGCCGCACTCTCTGATTTGAAGTCGTGTATTCATATTATTAAACGGAGTGGGGGGGGGCGTATATTTGTGCGAAGTAAGCAATAAGAGCTTGCACCGTCCGAATGCTGTGGTTGTGGGTTCGAATTCGATTGTTGGCACGGATGTTGTGTCCTGTGTATTCGGAGGCCTATTGACTATTCAAGGAATCTCCCCCCCCCAATATATGTGGAGACTCATAGATCTGGAATTCCTTCTGAATGAAACTCCAGTGCATGCACAACATGTGGAAGGCCAATGCTATTTAAGGATGTCTTAAATAGGTTAGTCTATACATCCTCTATGACTATTTTTGTTATAGTTCTGTACTGCTTCTATATATCCATTCCTCCATATGACTTCATGGCGTAGTGCTTAATTCGTTAAGCACGGGAACAACTTTGCCTTTTAGTTTTACTGCTTCTAAATCCAAATTGCTTTAGATATAATAATTTTGAGAGTTTTTTCTTCACAATTTCTATTTTCACTTTTTAATAGTCTGGATTCTTCCTTGCCTGATAGGTTTTCCCAGCTAGCTCCGATTTAGAATTAAGCTTTGAACCCGTAAGTGTAAACACATTCAGTAAATCAAAACTGTGGCGAAAATATAACCAGGATGGCGCGGGCCAGCGAAATTTGTGCAAATACTCGTAAAGAAAACCAAGTCGTACTCTCCCTCAAAATGTATTTCCATGTTACATTGTTCCCCGTGCTGTAACACTAATACCATACTTTTACTGATACAACACTTTCATGTTATGTGTACCTATTGCAAACATCTTCGACGTTTTTTTTTTTTGTTGCTTTCTGACGAATCAGCAACCTGAAAGCTATTTTATTGCTAAAATTCATACAAAGATATTATATGGGTTACACACTACAAAATTCAGTCCTTCAGAACGTAATTCATTACGCAAAGCTTGATTGGCAGTTTAGGGTACCGCTCTACGGTTCTTCGGGTTTGATGGACAGCCCTCTTTCAGTAGACACGTTGCTTTCAAGTGTAGCTGTAAATAGCTGTAAATTACCAAGACACATTTTGACTGATATATATATATATATATATATATATATATATGTAACTTTTGGGCCGCGCCATAGCTCAAGCGGTTAGTCGCTGACTTCCCACCGCGGCGGCCCGGGTTCGATCCCCGGTCTGATCAAGTGGGATTTGTGGTGGACAAAGTGGCATTGGGGCAGGTTTTCTCCGAGTACTTCGGTTTCCCCTGCCAATCTTCATTCCACCAATTGCTCCAGTCACCCTCACGTATCATCTGGGGCTGGTACAATAGGCCAGAAGTGGTCGCAGTACAAGGGACTTAGTCCCACCCCACTAGCAAAAAAAAATATAACTTTTTGTTGCAACGTAAATGTAGGTTAAAGCACTCGAAATATAAAGTTACGTTCACCTGCCGCGTAATAGCCTGTATACGTAACTACACTATTACAACATGTTTCGGTTCTTTGTGACTGTCGTCCGGCAGTACATTTGCGCATTCACGTTTTTACTTTCCTGCTATTTCTGTCAACACTGGCCAGTGTATTTCATATGAGAGAGGTTGTATATTATTACTGACTAATTCATTCATTTCATCAGTAATCTCTCATACGACAGGTCCACAGTCTCATCCAAAACAGTTCCTCCACTTAATGCGATCTAGAGCCTTCTCCTTCAAATAAAAATATCCTCTTCTGTCCCCGAGGTCATCCAGCATCTTCTTACGTCTGTTTCCCCGTCTTCTGGTCGCATACATGGTATCTCTGTTTTTGGAAAGAGACTATCCAGGGAAAGTGATAATGTGGTAGTTTTTCCATTTGCTTTCCACATCGCAGTACAACAGCCGTTCAAACCACTCTGGTCACGCCTGTTGCTATACGAACTTGAACCATCTCGAGCATCATTTGCTCTGTGCTTCAAGTCGCTGCTTCCGGCACCAGTTTTGGGTTTTTTGGTGTCTCTCTTCGTCTGATGCCTACCCTTTGACCTGTCCAGCAAGGGAGGCCCTGCCAGTAGCTACGCTACCGCTGGTATAGCTCTCAGGGTCCTTGGCATACTCAAACCCCCTCACCACGATAAGGTGAGGACACCAACGAGGGGGGCTGACTAATTATCCTATATAAATTGCATTCAAATGATTGTCACTGAGCACTTTATGCTGTTCGTCGTTCCGTTTCTTGCGAATAAAAAATTAATTGGATCACAAAGAAACAGACAGAGGGACATAGATAAACAGTTGGTGTTATGAACATTGTGTTGTATGTTGCTGTCTCGGCTGTCTCCCCATGTGTGGCTATCTGCTGTCGTTCACTTGTGAACCACAAACCTATATGTGTTCGTTGCTTCTGAGTTTTCTTTGCTTTTTGTTCTGTGGGCGTTCAGGTTATGTTCTCCACGTAACCTGTAAGTGTGTGTAGTTTTGTTGCTTGCTTTTGTTCTATGCATAGAGATCTTGTTTTGGTGTGTTGTAACAAGATATGTGATTGTGTGGAATTGAACCACGTTCGAAGAACATGAAGTGCAAAATAATAATAATTTGAATACATTCTGCGTAGGATAATTAGGCAGTGATGCTGTACAACCCCGCTCATATATAATGCATTGGTCACTATAGGCAGAAATAGCAGGGAAGTAAAAAGATGAATGTACAAACATACAAACGTATTAGCTGACGGTGGCCAGACAGGGCCGAAACATGTTTTATATACAGTGTAGTCGCATGTGCTGTTGTGGTTATTCCTCATAAAGATATGTTCTACACACACAATATGACGCTTCAGTACAGTATTTCTGACAATCGAAATATTGTTTTGTTTTAATTTTTTTTAACAAAGCACGCAGGGCGCGTTATAATAAACATGTGTCGCGAATCCATTCACGTACATCTGTATATACTACACTGACACGGGTTTTCATAAATCATTCAGTGTCTTTCCCAGAAGTTTATAAACATGGAGCCGTTTCGATTTCAAGCCGAACATTTGTCGCCCGTCCTGTTGTGGAGTAACAGTCACCGTGGAATTCACGGGGTTTCCATAATTTGCACAATCTCATTATGTCTTCGCAAAGAAGTACGGCGTCAGAGTAACTGGGTGAAGGAAGTGGAGCAGATGGCTGCATTTATTAAAGGATTAAGGGCCCCAAAGTTCGCTTTATGACAGTAGTTTTCCATCCCATAAATTGCAAATTAAAAGACTCGGACAACTTCTGGAAGTGCTATGTCAGCTAGAAAGTAAGGCATTTTAGAAGAAGATGCAGTTAGCTTTACGACAGAGTAGATTAAGTACCTAAAGGATAGTTTGAACGGAACGCGAAAACTTCTGTGTAATTATTATTCATCTGAAGTATGAGCCCTCATTAACGCCAAGTGAATTACAACCGTCTCCAACTTCTTTGAAGCCGTTACAAAAAAGGCATTTAGCTCGACGTTGTCGCCAGTGCCGCTCTGTGTAAACATGTTCATTGATATTCTCTTGTTATTCCAAGCAAACGCTAACATTATATATATCAAGAATGGAAGGTACAAAATTCCGCGGGCGTCCAAGAAACAAATGAAGAAACATGCTTATTTCATGGTAGTTAACCAGTATCTCATTGAACTCAGGGAATACGAGGTTAGACAGCGAAACTGATTATGTAATAAGTACACATATGTACACATGTCACCATCAATTAGTGCCAAAGTATAATGCGCCCTTCAGGCTGACGTTCCCGCACTGCCTGTCGCTTTTATTTAAACAAATTTCGCGTTATCATGACGCCATATCATTCTTGACAAATGTTCTACCGTATACGTTCCGAAATGTAAAGGGAGACTGTTTGGTTAACTGTTTTGTTGGAACAAGTTCGCGGTGGATAGTTCCTTCAGTATCAAAGGAACAGATCATGTGGGTTTAGACTTTGGTTTTTGCATTTTTAGTTTTCTGTTTACATTTAAACTTTTTCTCGTTGGGGCATTTGACGTTGTGTTTCTGGGTCTCTCTGTTGGACCCTAGTCTCGTCACCAATCACCATTTTCTTTACAACACTTGGGGAAACTTCAGAGTGTTGCTGATATCTTGGGCACTTTTAACGCTTGCTGCAAACAGAAAAATGACTGCGTCTGACATAATTCTTCATGGACAGAATTACACACTCCTGAACTTCACAGTGTTTTTTCTTTGTTTGGTATTCTGGAAGTAAATGAAGCAAGAACGAGGTATACGGTTCTAATAGTACATATCGAGGAAACAGTAAATGCTTACAAAATTTTGGTGGCATAATTCATGATAAAGGATTTCTTGAGAGCCCTAGGCATGAACGGGAAAATGATATGAAAACAGACGTTGGGAAGGAATTTGCGAAGCTGTGAATTATACGGATCTTGCTTAGAATGACAGGATTTTGTTCGAATGAATAATTTCGATTTACTGACTTGTGGCATGGGGTTCTGTAGGTACTTGGCAAAATCTTACCCAAATACTATCTTAATTTCACGACCTAGCATAGTTTCACGTTCCATTTTCAGACTCATGTTTTCTAATGCTCCGTCTTACAACCCATTTATTTGCGGGAGAGGTCAGGAAAGACACAGTCATCCCTGCCATAACAAACACTATTTTACTATAAATTGTGCAGCGCAAGTGAAATATCAGAAGGTAGTTAATATTGTCAATTGCTTATTTAGTAGCGGAACTGTGTATATGATAGGGATAATATTCTGGTGAATGTATATTAAGTTCATTTTGTAGTAACACGCACGTATAGCCTTCCGACAGGCTGCTACTAAGTACAGACACGTAAGCACACCTCCTTATGTGTGGAATATTGTTTGTAAGTCAAGAGTTACAAACATGGGAACAGTTCTAAATTTTGAGACTATATCCGACAAATGTAACATAGACAAATTGTATACTTAATCGATACGTTCGCGAAAATAAAATGAAATAATAATAAAACTGACAGAAATCTGTGCTACAGGAAAATTAAAAATGTGGGTTCTGTTCAGAATTCCCTGTTACTAAGCTGCAGTGCTTACAGTTTGTTTGCTTTCTCAATCCAAATTGCTTCTCCTCAGTCTTTCATGCTATGGATTGCTACAGTTCGAACTTTGCCACTTTTCGAAAGTAGTCAAGAATTTCTAGCAACTCCGATTCAAGAACAGAGTTAATGAGCTACATTCTTACAAATAAGGTTCAGAAATTAGTGGGGCTGTATGTATAGAGAAGGAAGGCTTTCCTAGTCGGCGGTATTATGAATTGTTCGCATGCCTTACCGTGGGTTGCCTGAAGTGAAAGTGACCTCCCCTATTTTCCCAGTTAATCTGGAGTATATTTCTGTGGTCTGTTTTGTTACTTAATGCGGTATGATTTTACCTAACATGAAGTTACAAGAGACATGCGAAAATATCGCAGTGAAAAGCTTTATAATTTATGCTCATTATCAGATATTATTGCCGGTCACGGTAGCCGAGCGCTCTAAGGCATGCACTGTCTTCGCTCGCTCGGAAGCCGAGATCGTGGGTTCGAATCCCACTCAGGGCATGGATGTTTGTGTGCGTTTCTCTGTGTTTGTCTACAGGTAGAGGCCTTGCGACAGGCTGATCACTCGCCCAAGGAGTCCTACCGTATGTGTAAGATCTAGAAAAACCCAAGTGAAACGGAGAGTTTTATGGAGGTAGGCCTAGGCCCAAATGAGGGCTGTAGTGTCAAAGAAAAAAAAAATCATATTATTAACATGATCAGATGAAGAAGGTTGAGATGAATTGGGCGTGTATCCATGCGTGAGAGAGAGGAGGTGTACATAAATGTCCTCATGTTTAGTTTCATGGCCGGAAATGGAGATACTGCTTTGAGCTACATAGGAGTAGATAGGAGGATATTAAATGGGGTTTGAGGGTGTCAACTGGATTCAGATATCTGAGTATAGGCTATAAAATCGGGCTTTTATGAACGCGTTCCATAAAATTAATCTAAACAAATTCCCAGACCTAGCTTTCTTCACAGTAAAAATTAGCAAATATTAGAAGGATAAAATATAATTATGATATACATTTTTTTATTGCCAGTGGGGTGGGACTAAGTCCCTTGTACTGCGGCCACTTCTGGCCTATTATACCAGCCCCAGATGATAGGTGAGTGTGATTGTGGAGCAATTGGTGGAATGAAGATTGGCAGGGGAAACCGAAGTACTCGGAGTAATCCTGCCCCAGCGCCACTTTGTCCACCACAAATCCCACTGGACCCGACCCGGGATCGAACCCGGGCCGCCGCGGTGGGAAGCCAGCGACTAACCGCTTGAGCTATGGCGCGGCCCTATGGTATACTTAGTTCAGTGTAGAACGAAATTGCGTGTTGAGTTAAGAAATCCGTGGCGTAAGACATTAGCTGTAACTTCATGGCAATTGAATGCCACTGAGTTATAGTTCCATTCGAGGTCCTCTGCCTTAAAGGTGATTTAGAATCCCAGACGAATCTCATTTTCTAGGTCTGATTGGTAAAGAGCCGCAGAGTCTCATGAATGTGAATGTTGAAGGCAAGATTCCTCGCTAGAGGCAGGTTTTGTCCTCTGACACGGTTTATACCAATTACATGGCTATAGTCAGTGCTTTGTGTTTGTTTCCATTTCAGTCTGTTGTTCCAATTTTGGCACTGCATAATTATATATGTCAGAAGTGGGATATTCTGCGTCTCTCAGTCCTGTTCATTTGTTTTGTTACAATTTGCCATGTAAAGAAATGGGAAGTTAATTTGCGTGTCGTGGCTCTGCTGTTCTACTTTATGGACACGGATGTCGGACGCCTATGGTCAGAGTTCGACTCTCTCTATAAGGCTACCGGTATATCATGTTTCGCGTAAGTTCTACTTTTCGTGAAGTAGAATACACCAGTTCACTCTGTGCCTGCCATTTTTCTTTCAGTTACTGGAATGTAGACTCTTGGGAAATATTTTATTCCCGCAAGCGTAGACAGTTAATGTGACTACAAGCTGGACTGGCGGGGTCACATTACAGCCATGCAGACATGGGGATATCCATTGATATCGATGGGTGTCAAGGCGAAAGAGAAACACATTACAATGGCGAACCCTTCAGTGGGGCGTAAACGTATTGTGAAATGATTACATTGCCCAATGCGTGGTAACGATTAGGTAAAAAGTATAGCGGCAACGGATACGCACACAATAATTCAAGCATTGTTGGAAACGGTTCTTTTCTCTGCGGGCCGTGCCGAGGCTAAATAGCAAGCACGAACGAGAAAAAACTTCGTTTTCAAGTGACTAAGCTGCCGTTGTAGCATAAGATACCAAAGATGGGCATAATCTGCTTTACAAAACCTTGGTTGACTGAGGACAGAATTTTTAATAACATGCTATATATGCGGGCCACCTCTGTGGTGTAGTGGTCAGAGTTCTTGGCTACGGATCCAGAGGTCCCGGGTTCGCTTCCCTGCTCTACCTGATTTTCTGAGAAGTAGTGATTCAGGAACGGAGTCCACTCGGCCTCGTGAGGATAAATGAGGAGCTACTTGAATGGAGAAGTAGCGGCTCCGGTCTAGAAACCCGAGATTAACGGCCGTGGCATTCCGTTGCGCTGACCACGGATCATCCTCTATCCGCTAAAGTTGGCACTAACTCCGCCGACAAGCGGCGGTCGTTCGGTCGGTATAGTTAGCTTGCAAGCCAAAAGAGAGCCACGGATTTTTTGCTATATGTGCGACACGTACACTTGACAAATGTCCAGCGTATTCATAAGAGACAACCCCATCTTGTCGTCAGAGATGATGTCACGTAAGAACTATGACCGCATGGGTTCAGTTCAAAAAAATCTCTGGTCGTGGTCTTCAAGTGGCTTTGCGCCAAGACGAACTGATTGTCCGTGATCCGACAGTCGTAAAGTAACTTTGATTTTGACATTGAAAACTTCGTTATTTGAAATTTCATATAACAAGTATTTATTCTTAACTTCACACACGCACGCACACACAAACGAGCAAACAAAGCAAACAAGAAGGTTCATTACAGTGTCCAGAAGAACCCACTGCTGAACATGAATTCAGTTCTCAGTCCCATATCCCCTTTCATTACGACCCACTCTCAAAGCATAATCCCATTATCCGCGAGTACCCCAGGCCGCCTCTGTCGGACATTAATTATCACCTGTGAGCCGTGAAGACTCTAGATAACGGTATTCCTTTCTTGTTTACATTGCTAGTCAGCAGTAGAATAACAAAAGAAAGCGATCGTAACAAAGCACTTTAAACAAATAAGTTATGAAACTGTCCAAGAAAGCATGTGTTTTGGAAACACAAGAAAGGAGTTAAAATCTCCTGGTAACTTAAGTGGGTACTCAAATAAATACACACTAAAAGAGGGTGAAAATAAGCAACCTACCACCCCAAAGAATAAAAGGCAATTCAAAGACAAAGGTAAAAATCCCCTTCAAGCTAAATACATCAACCTATCGTAACGAAAACGAGGCAAAGTTCCACGCACCCAAATAAATAAAAAGAAAATAAAAGAAAGCTTAACATAAAAGAATAAATAATCTAAATCACAAATCAGGAAAATTACAGAAAACACTAATCCCATGAATAAAAATCAACGCGAAACCATCAGCATCACACTCAACATTAAAACCAGACACCAGGTCCGATTGACCCTCAGCAAACTCAGTCTCTGCCGCACAGGAAGTAATTCATACAAAAGAGAGAGGAAAAGTAAAAAACCTAATCAGAAATAAAACTGAAATTATTAAAAATCGACTAATTTGTAACAAAAAACCAAAAGATAACAAAATCAGAGCCAAACTATCCTCATAAGAAATAGTTTGAGCCACAGAGAGAAGACCTCCTAACAAAGAATAATTACGCGTGATTTGTGACCTTTCAACTTATTTTTCCTCTTATTCTTTTATCTGTACTTTCACTCAGTCAACTACGCGACGAAGACCTATAGAGGACCCGTCATATAGTGGCATTTAGCCGGCGTTTCACAGTTATCCTGCTCCTAATGCCCCATATACCTGTAGAGATGTATGTCTCTTCATTGCTTTAATTTCCTGTTACTGTGTTGATGTACATATTTGTTTACGACTTTGTATGAGCGTGGAGGTATTAAACTAAGCCTGTGTATAGGATGGCAACGTCACCAGTCCTGTAATAGGACAGTTAACTCAATTAGCTTTCTCTACGCACTATTGTTGCGGATTTTACTGTGAGACATTAATGATCTGCATGCTGGAAGTGAACAACAACAGACAGCAAGTAGTGCGTCAGAACACTGCTTTAGTTACACATTGCGTTTCGTTTTCATGCTGTAATTACGTAATTTACTGAGCACTGTTATTAAATCAACATTAATGTAGTTGAATTACGAAACATATTTGTTTGATTCGCGATGTATACATGTTACAGGCTGTTTGATAACTGTATGCCTCATTTTCAAAAGGAGTTCATGTTGCTTGTGATGCTGTTACAAATGCGAATAGAAAGATATGCGTCATAAAGGCACAGTTCACACATTTTCATTATATCGTTAATTATGTTTTGCATTTTGAGTCCTGTGTCGCGGTTTTTGGCCGATACATTATATTTAATGTGTCCCGGATTGTTGATGTTTTGAGTGTCTTCCCGAAATCGCTTGTTATTTATTTCAGGTACTGTCCGTCGTCTGTTTATGACTGGTAAAATGCAGTATCAGTTGACGTAATGCTATTCGAAGAAGATTGCAATGCTGATTTGAATTTTTAAAGTTCTTTCTTCTGGCATATAGCGCTGTGTAGTCCGGCTAACAGATGGAAAGCAGAAACTTTCTGTCACCAGCTTTCACGCTGATATCTTACTTGGTTTATTCATCGACCCTGAAGATGGATACGAAATTTTCTTCCGAAATATAGTTGACTTGCAACGGACTATACTGTCTTGTATCCAGAAGATAGATCTCTTCATAATGACAGCTGTGAGAATCTAAAATCATACATACTAAACTAACTTTATTTACGGTCTTTATGTAAATAACTCGTAACTACACAGCAGAGTCTGAGCGTTTCGAAGGGGGGAAAGGGAAGATTCCTGGTGTGATTTAAAGTAACATCAAGCGATATCATGAAAACCTGAAAAAATAAATCAGGTAACTCCGCCTGGAAGTTTTGTGCCGTGGCGTATAGACTGCGAGTTGATGGTTTAACCGAGGAAGTAAACATTCATTCTTCCAGTATAGTATGCAAATAAATTGCAAGGTATTACGGAGGCGTGTTGCAGGTTCCCGCCGCAGTTCTAGGCAGAAAAAATTGGGAGTCGTGTAATTTTGATTCCTTTCAAGAAGCTATAAGAAGTGAAGTAATCCGTTTTGAGTTTCCTTCGCAGTTTATTCACGAAATGCAACGACAAAGTGGATCTTGGTCGCGCTCAGTTCCAGGCGTTCTTGACAACTGACACAACATCAAAATCCCCCTTAGTATTTTAATTAAATTTCTCTCCGTCCAAGTGATAGCTTTCACTCGATATTAACATTTTAATCAAAGTGTTAATTTGCATCAGTGATTGCGATTCTGTCGAAGTTTTAATTTAGGGAACATTGTTATGAAAATTGTTACGTGGGTGCCGTTGTCATTAGGGCAGGGCACGGCCTCGGCTTTCGGATGAGGGAGACGTCTGCAGATATGGGAGTAGCTGTGAATATATTGAATAAGCAGATGCGGCCAGCCAGAGCTTGATGGCTAGGAGGGGGGGGGGTAACAGTCCTTCGCTGTAAAATAACCAGTGTGTTACGAAGTGACACAAAGTGGCTTTGAAATTTGGCGGCATCTTTAGAGCGAACAAGAAAAAAGAAAGTACGAGTAATAACATAGACTGAGCGACCACAGTGGCCGTGCGGTCTAAGGCATGAACCTTCTTCGCTCGCTCGAACACTGGGATCCTGGGTTCCAATTCCACTCGTGGCATGGATGTCTGTATTGTGTGCGTTTATTTTGTGCTTTTGTTGTTTTAAGTGTTGGTAGCGGCCTTGCGACGGGCTGCTTCCCGTCCAAGGAGTACTGCCGCTTGTGTTGAGGATCAAGAAAATGAAAAAGCGGCCTAGACGCAACAAAGGGCTGTAGAACCATAATAAAATAATGAAATATACATCGAATCTGAACCTTTGGAGTATCTGTAGGTTTGGAAGGAAGAGAATGAAACAGAATTTTATCCAGAAACTTGGAGTGACAAGACAGTATGAGAGACCTGGACGTAGCTGTTTGAACATTATCGAAGTATGTTTTAAAACACGTAGAGGGATAGTTGCATGCTGATGTAAAAACGGCAGTCTCCCGCCTGTCTTCGTAAAAGGGAGGGTATTTGTGAAGAAGCTGAGAGACTCTGTAGTATTCTGCTGAGTGGAGTCTGTTCGTGCACAAAACGAACGGGAGTGTTTGAGAATCCCTTTGATCCCGCTCTGATGCTGGATAAATAGGAAACAAGAGATTATTAATTTAACCCACTTTGTCTGACGCAAACTTCCTTCTTTGTTGCAGGTAAGAAGCGATGGTTCATTGCATTCGCAGTGCAGCAGATAGCGGTAAGCGATAAGACTGACACCTTTCTAGGATTTATGTAACTTGGCACAAGAAATAAAAACACGAAAAACAAAAGGGAAATTCATGCGAACGAGTCTCATATAAGAATAAACAGGGAGACAGCAAAAGGAAACTCTCGGTGCCAGTGTCAACAGAGTGGCATGGTCTAATTGGCGGAGAAATAAACAGCATAAGGAAACAGAGAAAAGTACAATAATGAAAATAAATTTTCGGTACCATGTTCATGTCCAAACGAACAAAATAATATTGCCGTGTCACTATTTCGTGGACACAGACTCACGGTTGTGCTTGACGGTCTCGATGCTGTTACTGGAACCTACCGTATCCTGTGTCTTACAGCTAGGAGCCTGGTTGAATAGTTCTAAAGAACGTGCTGTCTCCATCTTCAGGGTCGAATAATAAGCGAATGACCAACACTCTTGTTTCTTACGCTTAGATCCTGTAGATGGTGGCAGAACATTCCTTCGAAACGACGCTATACTTATACCAGACTACACTGCGTCGCATCCCGCAAGATAGTATTGCATTCAGTTGTTTAGATATTCTGATACTGATTTTCGAAGTGTAAAAACTTAGATGCGTGTCGTGTCACTGTAACGTATCAAAGTGACGGAGGTCCGACAGGTACGAAATTATTTTATTCACCACACTTACAGTATTCCTGGTAGGGGCAAGAATTTCCTTCACATTGTCCAGACCGGTTCTGGGGCCCACCCAGCCTCGTATGCAATGGGTACCTGGGGCTGTTTCCCCCGGGATAAAGCGGCCGGGTCGTGAAGCTGAGCACTCACCTCCAACTACTGCCGAGATCAAGGATACGTGGATCTGTATGTCCACTCTCCCATACGCCTTCCCGTCATGGCGTAAGTCCGTAATTAGTTACATAGAGGGAAACTCACACTTCGATATGTTCATGAACGCAGGTGGTGAGCTGTTCGGAACTTGCTAGTATAAAGCAGTGAAATCCATTCTTGCCCCGAAGGCAAGTTACGTGTGTCTGTCTTTCCGACCCCAGCCAGTTACGGCTACTGAGAGAAATGTTTGTGACACAACTTCTGTAAAACTGGGTGTAAATTGAATCCATTGGAGACTACGCTATCTCCATACTTCACGGCTCTCTTTTCAGTAATTAGTAATACGAGATTCTGGGGTGGGAGGAATATTGCCTTTGTTCGTCGCACTCTTAATGTTTTAAATTTTGTAAATGAAGTTCTGTGTATGTATCTCCGATTTCTGAATGGTAACTTGTGCAGAACGAAATATTTGCTATACACTTTTAATTGATTATAAAGGTCTCTTTGATTTATTGTTTAGATTTCCGTAAAAATTCATCTGTGTGATAATTTCGCAAGTTAGATATATTAAACACCCACGTTTCATTAATGTAATGTTTGCCACGTATGCTGAGTTTGCGTGACTAATAATATCGGGTTCCGGATTGGATGATTGGATTTATTGGCACTTCTCTTACAATTATAACCAGTTATAACAGCTCATAATCAGTGAATGTCTTAAGTCTCGCTCCATTCCAGACTGGCCTACGAGTGTCTTCTGCCGTGACTAACTGTTCTGATTTAAGAATCGGTCACTTCTTCAGCTTCCGCTGACTGCTGGTTAGCACTCCACAGCTAAACACTCTGAATTCTCTTACGACTGAATCATTGAACGCACGAACGAACTCTCTTTTGTAACTCGGGGCGGACCGAAGAGAGCTCACTACCTCCAACAGTTCGTCTGTTCGTTGGCGCGGGAACGTGCTTACACATCCGTTGCCCAGCAATGGCCATAGTGTTCACAAAATTATCCCAAATAGTTGTAAATGTATTTACAGATGCCTTGTTCCGTATTGAAGAAGTAACATGCAGATAAGAATTTTGATATGGACATCAACACCTGTGGTGTTGCTTTTTAAGACTTCAACATACTGTGACAGGATAATCCATTGCTAGGCAACGGCTCGGTAAACACTTCCTAAAAGCCGGAATAGTGGAGCCAGAGCGGACGTCCAATGCTAAGAAATGGCTGGGAAATCACGTTCCCGCTACAACCAAAAGCAACGAACGAGTCGTTGCCAGATAGCTAGTTGCTAAACACAATATTCCCGTGACAACCAACAGGACAACAGAGGACAATTAACTGTTCGACATGGTGACTTATGTTCGGGCCGTGTGGCGGTTGTAAAAGAGAGTTCATTCATGCATTCAAGGCAGTCAGAGATTCTTAATAGAGATTCTTCAAACATACGTTGTTCAGAAGGAGTTCAATGCGTGAGCTGCTGTAATTGACTGTAACTGTAAAGAAGTGCCAGTAAATCCAATCATCGAATCCAGAACCACGCTAACTCTCTATACGTGACAAAAGTCCCATCTTGTGATATAAAACCCCAAGTGCGAGCTCGCGCTGTTGTTCTCTTTGCCTTTTCGAAGCTTTTCTTACATATTAAGTAGGAAGTCACACCTTGATTGTTCTAGGAGACGTAAAACATTTTGAGGTTAGATTCGAATGTGTGAAACATAAAATGTAATGACAATATTTTGGGAATATTGCGATACATTTGTTAATATCACGAACAAGTTAACATTACAGCCACAATGAACTTTAGAGCAAGAGCTTTTGTGAACACGGCAATGGATCTTGGGATTCCATCAAAGGTGGATTATTTGTTTACCAGCTTCTCAGCTGTCTTCTTCGCGATAGGGACTTTGCGTCATTGAGTTATAGTAATTGGGAAATGAAGCAGTCTCTTGCTTGTGCTATTGACTTCCGTATTAAGATCGGTGAAACAGTCGCTTGTCTTCAAACCTTATTAAAGCGACAGACTTGCACGCACGCACGCACACACTCACGGACGGGGGGCGAAACGATTATCTTACATGCATATTTTTTACATTTGTAATATAAAGAATCTCTCAGAATATAAATGGATATGGAGCAGTTAGTGGAATGACAATTGGCAGTGGAAACCGAAGTACTCTGAACTAGTCCGCCCGAATATAAATTTTTTCACCACAAATCCCTCATGTCGTGGCCTAGGATCGAACCTGAACCGCCACCACAGTGGAAAGCCCGGCGACAAGCCTCCTGAGCTATGACACGGCCTGTTGTCTGTACTCACAAAGAAAGTACGCTTAAAGTGTTGTAGTATTTTGTTCATTGAAGATTATTGTCTTCAGGAATGTGAAGCTGTGTAGTTTTGTAGAAATTTACCGAAATTTCGGAGGAAAATCGTGCCTCCATCTTCAGTGTTTGCACCTTTTACTGCGGTACAAAGAGTCATATATGACACAATAATTATCACAATCGCTGCCCTGTGAACTTCAAATCACTCCTTGTTTTTTCCTGATACCATAAGATGGCAGCAGCTTCGCCGTTCCAAAGTAAAGAATTAATTAATATGGTAGGAATGCAAGAATGAATAATCTCATTAAAGAGCAGCTTTGGTAATTTTCGTGTCTTTGTCGCGTAGAGTTCAGGGCATCGTGATTTATGTCCTTCTCCTTCCGAACATGCATTGTTCTAGCTACGGATATAGGCACAACCTTTTATAAGTTTTAAACAATAGTAGCACAAATGCTTTGTTCTATTATGAAGCTTAAACAAAAAAAATGGTATATTCCGGATTTTAATTAATTTGCCATCAGATGATCTCCACGATGAAATGGTTTGTTAATTTTTTCTGTTATTCGATTGAATGGATGTATTGCGCTGAATGGTTTCATGCTTAAATGAATTTTAATTTTAATATCCTCTGACGATTTCATTTACAGAACTATACTCTTTATACATATATTTGTCTCTTTATGATGTGGCTGCAGGAATTTGCTTGACGTGTTGGTTGGACATGGCTATAATTAATTGTTTTGTAATATGCGGCTGACCTCCAGTATTTGTTTTATTGCACAAATGGATAAAGTTCGATAATTTACCCATGTTCTTTGTTCCGTACTAATGGAAGGCGAACGGAACGGTTAGATTGGAATTCGTTAGCGGGTAGCGACCTAGCGGCTCCATAACATCTGTTGCTCTAGCATCACACTTGATTACGTTCCCACTTGGCTGACTATGCACAGGATTTCCTTATGGAATATGCACTGTAATGAGAACCGCTCTCTTATATCTCAGTTTCCCTCACGTTCGATCTCTGTTCACGTGATTCAGCAACTTGAAGCATTCCCCGTAAGGATCATGCGTCCTAGTGTGAACCCGCCCTATATCCTGAGCAGTCAGTAGTTCTAAATAGACTTGACCAAGCCTCTCTGTAGAGTATATACCACTTGAGTTTCGTATTCGAGCGTTTCCGTATTCAGATGATAGCCCGTGGACCTACAATCTTAGATAGAGATTCTTCGTGGTTTTCCTCATTTCCTTCATTCACGTACCTTCCTTACTCATGGGGCTGAGCCCTTCTTGAGAAGCCGCCAATTGTGCAGCTACTCAAGAATTTCCCGGCATTTTATGGAACTTGAAAATTCATTACCGTGTTCACAAGATCCCTCCACTGGTCCCTATCCTGAGCCAGATCAATCCAATCCATACCACCCCATCCTATCTCTCTAAGATCTATTTTAATATTGTCCACCCCTCTACGCCTTGGTCTTCCCAGTAGTCTACTTTGTGAAGAGCACAAGTTATGAAGCTCCTCATTATGCAGTTTTCTCCGACCTCCTGTCACTTCTTGCCTCCACAGTCCAAATATTCTCAACATCCTGTCCTCAAACACCCTCAGTCTGTGTTCCTCCCTTAATGTCAGAGGCCATATTTCACACCCATACAGAACCACAAGCAAAATTATAGATTTGTATGTGCTCATTTTTATGTTTTTGGACAGCAGACGAGATGGCCAAAGGTTGTGGACTGAATGGTAGCAAGCATTTAATTAAAATTAGTTCGTGGCTTCTTTTGTTTCCGCATCGTTTCCAAGTTTTCGCAAGTCATTCCGTCATTCGATGCCACATTGTCCTAAGTTACTGACATTTTTAAACAAACGACACATAAAAGAATAAATAATTATATCCCACAGGTTCTGGTAACCAAAGCCGCTCGAAATATGAGTTTGAAACAGGTGTGCTATATTGGAGTACACACCCCCCCTCTTGTTTTAGCTTAATGAAGTCGCTTTTCAGTTCCTCTTCTGAATGTCTTATGGAGACGCTGATTAACTTTACATGAAAGGAAATTTGCTTGTGGAACTACACGCCGTCTCAACCATATTTTTAGTTAACATTGGAAACGTCTCAGAGTAAGATGTTTGAAGATTTCCAATATATTTCTGGTTCCTTTAGACAGTTCAGCTCTCTGCATTAGTCAATGCTTGCCTTAATTACTTGTTAAGATCCAAACATGTTAAGTTTAGTACGTGACTAATCTGGCCATGCTAAGAGAATTCGATTTAAAATGGAGGCGGTGTATGGTGGAGTTGGGACCACAAACGAGCTTGAAGAATCTCAAAGACAGCTCGATATGGATGTGCTCGGACTTTGGGATGAGACCTCCAGCGTCAGCAGGCACCCGACCGCAGTAATCCATTCTTCCTCACTGAACGTCGAGTTGGAAGGTGTACAGATGGTTCTCCTGATTCGTATTTCGGAGGAGCGTGGTGCGAGGCTCGGGCGGTTTATCGGATATCTTCATAATTTCTTTTGTTATTCTCATTTCATGCCAGTTTCTTTGAAATCCTTCCGTGTTGCTGATGTAAGGACAGATTAAGCTTTCCGTTTATGCGTTAACTTCACAATCTCCCAGGAAGTGAATTCGGTCCGGTGATTTTCCACCACTTGTTTTCTTATCCTGTCCCTTCCCTTCTGGTGCCTTTCCTCACTCAAACAAGTTTTCAGGCGTATTATGATGACTTTTGCTCTGATAGTACTCTGGTGCTAGGCCTCATGCGTGTCGAGTTTTTGTGTTTTGTCTAAACTCTCACAGACGGTTTGTGCTGTGCTTCGTACTCAATCTCGTGTTGGTGCAGGTGTCCGGAGATGGGGACTAGCTCTGGTGATCGGGCCAGTATGAGTCTGTTATACTTGAAGACGGAGACAGAATCCAGTCGCCGAAACGTTTTGTTTTAAGTAAAAACAGGACGATAGATAATGTCGAGGAACATAATATTTATATTAGTGTACGTATTATCGTTTCAAATGTTTAGATCTTATTACGTGTTATTATGGCTTTCTTTCGTCTCTCCATTTGCGCTCTCGGAGTGTCACCGGAGTGACCGATGGGAGGTGTGTAATGTATAGAAGGTGGTTGAGCATTTGGCATATTTAAAACCCCACTACCGATATAATTTTTTCCTGGCTCGAGTAAAGGAATGTCGGTTGATAGCGATAAATCGATACGGTGTAATATACGAGAAAAATATTCGATACCTGCATGAATTAGCCTGTATATATACTGCAGTAATTGTCAGAATTAGTCTCATTTAGTGGGAAGTATTGAAAAATTGGATTTTATCCCTCCTAGAAAAATCTGTCATATTTTAAGTTCAATGTTAGGAAAAAAATAAATGAACCGATATAGTTGTTTCATGATCTTAAAGCGATAGAAACGATTCGATAACAGTAGAGTCGTTTCCAGTTTGAGACCGAATTCCAAATTGAATTACAGGTACATCGTTACAAAAAACCAACGTGGACAAGTAAATCTGAATGCAGTTTCGTTGCCTGTTTTCCTGCAGTTTAGATGCACCCCTTACAAAAATCAGATCCCCGTGTCCATTTTGATCAACCTTTCATCAAAGACATACACCGCGACATCCAGTTCTTCAGACCGACCTTCGTCTTCTCTGCGTTGGTGTTCGCTTCTTCGTAGGCCGTCATCTCCTGTCGCCAGGCGTTTATTCTAGCCAGCCAGCCATCTTTTCTTGATTGGCGTCCGTCTTGGCTTCCATCCTCTAGATTGGCGTCAATTTTCACTTACCTTTTTTTGGTGAAGGTCGATCTTTTCTCGCATGGCCTTTATCTGCTCCAACAGGCGTTCCATCGTTTGCTTCTTTCTCGTAACATGCGACATGACCATCCAGCTCAGCCTTCAACGCAGTTAGTCGATCAACCCTGTCCCATGTCTGACAACAGTTGTCACGTGTATGGAATGTGACTGTAGACGGGGTTCGGATTGGTAATCGGATTTATTGAACACCTTAACACACAACTCATGACTACACTTTACAAATCACTGCCACACACACAGTCTAGTGTCCTTAATCTGTTACGGTCTCCACTAGCCATTGCTTGGTAGCGGCTATCAACGGTTGTCGTTCCCGTACTGGCCCCGGCCTCAGCTACCAGGTTTGATCAGCAACAGCTCACAACGACTGAACAGCAGCAGTCCTCTAAGAAACTCACTTCTCAACCAAAAATTCATCAACTCCACTGACTGACTCTGTCCATTCACTATAACATCTCGGCACTTACGGCGTAGAAAACACCGTTTCTTTATTGCAGTGCAACTGTTGCCGTAGAATTGTTGGTTTCCTGTCTGGCGGAGCCGTTATCTAGAAACGGCTGTTGTATAGTTCCTTATTTCTTAGTCGTTGCCCAGCAGCTGGCCAACATGCGACATTATAATTTTAGAAACGTTTCTTTTTCATGGGAAGTATAATTTGATGACTCATCGAGTTTGTATATCAATGTAGTGTGTTGTAAGGGATTTCCATCAGGCGGCTGCCAGAAAATGGCTTTACAGACATAGGTTTAATCAGCTTCTGAATATTTTTTCGGATTATCCTAGAGTTTTTAGTCTCTGTAGGACACATTCATTATACAGGGTGATTCATATAGAACCGGCCCAACGAAATGAGCTGTAATATAAAATATACCATACAGATATTAAAGTAATTTACACATATCTTATCTTGGATTGTGTGCCGTGATCAGAGAAGGTGTTGAAAGTGTCCGCCGTTTTCAAGTAGGCATTAGAAACACTCGCTGTTCAACAGTGAACTCCACGCTGTCGCCTGCGCACTGCAGACATGTTTCGGGATTATCCTTGACCTTGCAGCATAAGGGCTGCCACTTGCCGGATCATGCGCACACCAGTCGACTCAGCACGGCCCACGGATTATTATGTCGTAATTGTGAGCGGTTATATGCATCACCTGCGGAATTACTAGCAAATTCATCGGGCCGGTTCTGTAAGATTCACCCTGTACTTGTGTATGGTATTAACATTTGGCATACTACTTTTTGTAGTTTTAGCGAAATGACTGGCAGCCCCCGCTGCCAACGCGTATGTTAAGGATTTAATTTCTTATGACATTTTGTATCCATATCAGAGACTTTTATATCGGTGTAGAGTCAATGCCTAATTGAATTGTCTTAAACGTTTTCTGTTGTTGTTACAGTTTTATAAATTGTGTTGAGATATGAGCAATGCTACGTTGTTCTAATTAAACTTTTAAAATTTATTTATAAATAATATAATTTAGATTATATGTAGGCCTATATGTGTAATATTTTCTTTCATTGTTTTCTGTATGGAGTTCCAATTTTCAGCACTTTCGAATAACTAAAGGAAGGTTTTTACTAAAAAATAATTACGATATGTAGGGATACAGAATTATATATCCTATACCTTATCGATTTATCGGTACGAGTTGTAGTCCCTGGGTGGGTTAGAGACATTGCATAGCCATCAGTATTTTATGTTTCGATGTAGAGATGGCAGCATAATACTCGCACATGTCCTGTCCTCTCTCGGCAACTTTGCGAAGTGCTGAAGTCTGTTGGTTACAGAATTGATTTTTGTTTATGCGCAGGGTTTACGGTCTCGACTGCGCATGTCACGCATTTCCAGTGTTACAGCGTATGATCCTTTGGATTTCACGCGATATCATATGGTGTTAACTGGAAAATGGGTTATACTTCTCAGACTGTTCCAGTTGTTGCCACATAAATAACAGTTAATATCATCATAAATCATTGTTCTGAGCCATAAAGTTTGTGACGTCATCATTAATATAACTTTTTTTCAGTTCTGAGCTATTCATAATCATTGTTCCGTTACATAATAAAATGTCACCGCTGTATTAAGGCATCCATTAATTAATCAATTCGCGCTCTCTGATACGTTTCACCGAACACCCTTCCATAAATGGTGATGCATATTGTATCCAACATGATTCAGTGGGAACTATTAGTGATTTTAAACGGCTATATTGTGATAGAATCCTCAGATCCATGGAGTTGTTATTTCGCTGGCTAATGCAAAGGATTTCTCCCGAGGGAACACGGGTTAGAGTCCCATCATCCTGATATACTATTGTTATATCTTATGGAGTTTCTCGCATTTCTTCTGCCTGAGTATTTCCGTCTCGTATTTCATTACTTCATCGATATATCTGCAGTTGTGTACCCCTGAATTGGGTGATACGGGTAAAATTGAACAATCCTGCGATACATTATGTTCTCACGGCAGTGACTTTGAAGAGTTCCGTCTTCTGGGATGTGACGCTGAGTTGTTTGATAGAAATATAATGATCTTTAGAAGGAGCATACTCTAAAATCTTGATTCTCGTGGTAAGTCCAGCAATCAGTTACACGAACATCAATCAGAGTGCTTACTGTTTAGTCTTACTCTTCGACCTTGAATATCTTCCCTCGAAACACCAGTAAACTTCTACCTGACTACACTTAAAGACAGTATTTTTTATCAGTCATACAGTCAGTAAATAAATGAAACATGACAAGTTTAATTTTTCGCTATTTTGAATTTTTAGTTCTAGGGAATGTTTCCTTTTTCGGTCACGGATGTAGTATATACCAATCCTCAGAATTGCTTGAAACTCTGTATAGACTCCATTCCATCTGACATCACTGCAATCTGGTACTCTTCAACAATACGATTCTATCATCATGTTAGAACTTGCCTCTTACATTCCCGCTAGGACTGTTGGATGGTGACCAATTCATCACAAGGTCATTGTCTAATCCCCCCAAAAACAATACAGAGGAGTAGTCTTAGAAATAAACTTCTTGGCAGAACTTTTAAGAATATTTGCATATGTATAACTTCCAAGCACCGATAATAATTACTCAAGCAATAACCATTACAACGCAGCTAAAACGAATACAGAATATACGAAGCTCTTGAAAGCGGCAAAAAATTGACACCTAAATTGACGTACTGTCAGCCATGTTCTGATCGCAGTTTGAACCCGTGACAGCCCTTAACAGTTCTCATTTCAGCCCTCTTTGTAGCGTTTTAAGACAATCTACCCCTTGCCTGATTCATTGGTGAGCCAGCGAAATGCAGCCCTAAAGCTTCTTAAATTAGAGGTCTCTGACGGCCTTTATGCATAACAAATGCTGTAGAAGAAGGATGTATATTGAAAAGAAGATGTTAAGAACACAACTTAATTATCCGCTTAAAGTCTTAGATAACCTTTATAGAAAAAGTACTTTTTCTTCTTCTGCGTTATCGTAATGCATTAAAACGTGAAGTGTAGCTTGCAGCGTCGCATAGCTGCTTCGTGACCAACGTCTGGCTCGTTGGTCTAGGTGTATTATTCTCGCTTATGGAGCTTGAGGTCCCGGGTTCAAATCCCGATCCAGGGTTTGGTCAGGTGGGATTTGTGATGGGCAAAGTGGCGCTGGGGCAGGTTTTCTCCGAGTACTTCGGTTTCCCCTGCCAATCTTCATTCCACCAGTTGCTCCACAGTCACCCTCACCTGTCATCTGGGGCTGGTACAATGGGCCAGAAGTGGCTGGAGTACAAGGGTCTTAGTCCCACTCCACTAGCAATAAAAAATAGCTGTTTCCTGTGATTTATGTAGCAGAAAATCATTTCTAGATCTCTAACCCTCTGTGAATGCTTACAAATGGAGGTTATATGAGAACTTTCCCCCCATGGACTCCTAAGTCGCGAAATAATGAAGTATAGTGTCATTTGTGCCTTACAGGCGATTTCTGACTCCTGTTACTGGACGTGTGGCTTGTCTGATAAATGTCTTCCAACTGCAGTGCATTGTAGACTTGCGGGGAGTTTCTTAAATTTTGATTTGTTGCTCCTCTTAGTCGCCTTGTCGCTCTTCCTCTCATTGATTTGTCCACAGCTCCCGCCAGTGTTAGAGTAACTATAGACGGAGTTTGGATTGGGTATTGGATGTATTGGCCACTTACAATCGTAACTACAAGTAGTTATAATGCTATTGCTTATCTCCACACTTTACAAATCACTACTGCACTCAGTCTGCTTCCAATAGTCGTTTCCCGGTAGCGGATCTTAACAAAGGAAATTATTCAGCTTCCGCACTCACTTCATTGCCCGGTGGCTCTCAACTGCGCCGACGAAGTTCTCACTTCACATACCTCCTTAAAACTGAACTAAACTCAAACTCAGAGTCAAAGTTATATTGCGACCGACTGTCAGTTGGCCACTTTGTCATGGTGTCTGTCACCCAATTGGGACTTACTAGCAGATTTTTATTGCTGTCAGATAGTTGTTGGATTTTTAATGTGGGGCGTTTTCTCCCTTGAGAGGACGGGTCTGCCGTTTACAATTGCTACTGGTCCTCGCCAGCACAGTCATTCTCGGGTCCGAGTTCGTCGGCACTCGTGACCATATTTTACTCTCTCAGATTCGAGACTCCCTCAACCTTGAGGGCCAGGTCCCAATATTTATGTCCCCAAGGAACAGTGTGGCCCGGTTATACCACCAGGTACTGGGTTCCCTTTTCATCGCCTCAGACACGCAGAGCTACGGTGAAGGTATTCAAACACGTAACTAACCTCTAAACTTGTACCGTTTGTAGCCCCATGACTCGGACCTATCAGAAAGCACCGTCTCCAACGTTTCCTCTATTATTGCTCTGTTCTCGTTGCCTGGGAATGTTTGTTTGCGAAGGCGTTACTCAGCAACGGCTGCTTATATTTGCTTGTTATGAATTTGTTGCGTAACAGCGGCTGTTGTTTCGACGTTCGTTTCGGTGTTGTTACCCAGTAACGGATCTACACGCTGCAATATAGAATTATGTAAGGGTGAACAACAAAGGCGATGCAATAGCTGTTTTCCATTAGACCAACTGACTGTTCAGCGTACAGTCGTACTCGGGAGAGTCGTAATCTTTCAGTGGTTAGAGTCTTCAGTCTCTTATTAAACCCGAAGTTTCGTTACTGTACCCGCATTATTTCTCCACAGGAAGTATCCTGTGCCAGTTGATTCCAGTGCACTTAATATTGTCATCCCTTTCATGGAAAGTTTCACATGTGGTCTGTACCCTTCAGTTTTTCATAATAATGTACTCATTTCTTCTCTCGCCCATGCGAGCTGCATGTACCGCCCATTTTGACCTTATTTTGAACCCTGAAATAGTACTTTATTTTGAATGTAATAATAGAATTGTATTTTTTTTAATGTTAGTGTAAACAGAAATACCGGCTCCGGTCTAGGAAACCGAAATAACGGCCGTGGGGTTCCGTTGCGCTGACCATGTAGCACCCTCTATCCGCTAAAGTTCGCACTAACTTCGCCGACAAGCGGCGGTCACTTGGCCGGTATAGTTCACTTGCGGACACCAGGCCACGGAGTTTGTTTTCTTTGTAAATAAAAATACATTCTGAATAATGGTGATGGTTCTGGCTTAAGTCATTACTGATACTGATATTCAGATCTGTCGTCTTGGCCCACGAGTAAAATCCATTCCCCCCCCCGTGGGCTAGAGCGTGTAACACACGATTTCTTTTGTCACCGTCTCCCTACATATCATCGCGCCCTTGGGTGCACGAGGCAGAAGCCCTCTGTTTTTGTCGTGGCCAGACTTGGTTCACAATTAACGGCGTTCGTTCATTTCTTCCCACTTGGCCAAGTTCCCTGTGTTTCTAGGTGAAATTTCATCCGGTGCTGTGATAGAAATATGCATACAATAAAGTAAGAAAATGGAGCTAACATATAGCTAAATTAATTTTAGAAGCTTACAAGAACTTTCACTAAAGCACTGGAACTTTTAATTGAAGTAACGGAGGTCTACTCTGAAGTTCTGTGATACTTAACCTGAAGTATAGAGTACAACAGTTTAAGCAGTTTCGCACTAACTATAGAGTTCGGAATGGGTTTCAGTTGAAGGAGAAAATAAGTGATCACATAATTAGGAGCTTTTCATGACAGAACATCCAACACACACAGGAGAGATGAGAATTCCCTGCAACAGTTTAGTCTGAAAACCTGAAGCGAAGAAACTGTTGGGAAACCGCTACGCATGTGGGAAAATAAAGTTAAAATGGTTTGAAAGAGATTTGGTGTGAATGTATGCTCGAGGTACAGTTAGGTAGGGATGGGTAACGGGAGTGACGTCTTCTGTACACAGTAGCGAACCTTCGGGTTGCATGAGTGTTGGGAAGTATCTTGACCAGCTGGACAACTATAAACTTTTTGAGAAGGATTATACTCGATCGAATTAACTTGTTACAATTGAATTGTAACAAATAATTTGAACATGTCTTACCTGTTTATAATAAACGATGTTCGGAAACGTCCGATTCAGACAAGTTTCTTACTCAAATGGTAAGTAATGGTAACTGAAACTGTTCGATGATGTTCTCTTCCTCACGTGCGTAGTCTCACTTCTGTGCCAGGATAGATTACGTTTTTACTGCACAGTTTTTCTTGATATGAAATATTGGTCACATTTTGAAGCTTGTTGAATATGAAATTGGACTGCAGTCGAACATTTGATTCATGATAATGGCCTCAAAGGTACTCATGTTCCTTCTGAGAGTTTCTCTAGAATGAATTATGGCGGCAGCGAGTAGAAACGAGAGCGCTGTATGAGAACTGAGAACGCTGGCCAGACCGTGGCCCACTCAACCTGCTGTGCGGTGTACGGTTACTGAGAACGTGCTTTGGTTTTGTGTTATTTGTATGTGAACTGTATGGGTTCAAATGGTAGCATGATTGAGGGCGTGATTAGGAGGGAAACAATCATGGCCTAATCGGGTTACTATTCCTACATGTATCAGGAGGAACAGTGAAATCAAGGAAAACTTGAGTCCCACCAAGCGTCGAACCGCAAACCTCCTGAATACGAGTGTAGAGCGTTAGTGCTACGTCAGCCAGCCGAGCAAGACGTTACGTTGGCACTCATATGGAATACAACTGACTAATACGGAATTATACACTGGTCACGGTAGCCGATCTGTCTGAAGCGTGCTACTGCCTTCGCTCGCTCGGAATCGTGGATCGTGGGTTCGAATCCCACACAGAGCATGGATGTTTGGTATGTGTGTGTGTGTGTGTGTGTACAGGTAGCGGCCTTGCGACGAGCTGATCACCCTCCCAAGGAGTCCTACCGAATGTCTAAGATCTAGTAAACGGAAGTGAAACGGAGAGTTTCGTGGAGGCAGGCCGAGGCCCAGACTGGGGCTGTAGCACCAGAAGGTAAATGACTAATACGAATTTATACACAATTCTTATTGTTTGCACGAAGTTAAATGTGAATATGTTCAAATATCACATTGAATAACGATACACACATGAAACAGACTGAATCATTCCACATATACAGTCATTCTTGAGAAGCCTAGTGTGAAGGGACTATGCACCTTTTATAGTACCGTCACGATTAATACCGTGTTCACACCACCGTCTCCCGCTGGGCCCTATCCTCACCCATATAATCCCATCCAGTTCCTCTCACTCGACCCAAGTTCTTACGTTTAGTTCTTTTTACTGAAATTTAGTAAGCATTTTTTACCCTTCCCGTATGTGCTACATGTCTGTTCCTCCGTCCTTGATCTTACGGTAGCAGATAAAACCTGCTTAATAAGTAGCTTTACAATCCATCTTCTCAAGATATTAAACTTATTGTGCAATGTCTTGAATATTACAGATTGTCCTTATTGTGCTGTTTCCTTCTGTTACTTTCTCTCTTTCGTGTTAAGATGTTGTCAGCACTTCTCATAACATATTCGTACACCAGGGCGAGGGGCCAATGTAAATGCGTACATAACAACAAAAACTCTATTTTCATGGCTATAATTTGCTGTGCATTGAAACGTATTTGTTTGTGGTGGTGTTGCCGGGGGTGGAGTTACAAAGCAAACTCCGTGGTTTTAGTCCGCAAGCGAAATATACCGAACGAGCGACCGCCGCTTGTTGGCGAATTTAGTGCCAACTTTTGCAGGTAGAGGGTGTCGCGTGGTCAGCGTAACGAATCCCCACGGCCGTTAATTTCTCTTTTCTAGACCAGAGCCACTATTTCCTTGAAATAGCTCCTCAATTATCTTCACGATGCTCAGTGGACCCCGTTCCAGACGAACTACTAGTCAGAGAATCGGGTAGCGCAGGGAATCGAACCGGACCTCTGTATCTGTAGCCAGGAACTCTGACCACTAGATCACAGAAGGATTATTAGTTGTGAAACATGTAGCTAGATTAAAAAGGTATTCTTTGAATTATATTCACGTTTATTGAACTCAAGGTTATATTAGTGAGTTAGAACAGAGTTGCATGGTTTTAGTAGATGCTGGGTGGGTATAGTATGTATTGTCTGCCATTCAGAGCCTTTCGCTCTAGGATACAATGGATGCTACAAGACATTAAGTAGCCCTAACACTAACAGGAATTGCTACTTAAATTAGCGGAATGGGCTGTTGCCACAAGTACGCTTACACAAAAAGCTCATTCTGCTACGAAATCTCAGGGGAGATAAAGTTGTATGTTATTGTTTTGGCTTTTACAGTATAATAATATTAGTTATATTTTGCGATTTTAGCGTTCCGTGTGCTTGAAAGAGGAACTTCGTACTTCATAACATGTCCGCAAGATGGCAAGAGCTACCTTGTTTAATCAGGAAATCAATACTGGGCTATCGGATGCACTGTCAGCTAACGAAAAAATGGTAATAAGCGTTCGTACATTTGTATAGGAAGAGTGGGTGGGCTTAATTCTTTTGTATTGATTTATATGCCCGGCTCCTTGTCATAAAGGAATTGTTAATACCTGGCCCGCCCGTGCAGCACTGCAGTTTGAGGTGCAATTACTCTTATTCGTGGTGATTAGTTTCATTAGATTGACAGCAGTCCCAGTTGTTTTCTTATGTGGTTAAATTAATGGGGACAGAAACCAACTTGGGCCCGAAACCATGTGTGTAACGCTAACATCCATTTTTCCGAATTCGTCTTAAAGCGAACAGTGTTTATATACAAATAACAGCTACGATTATCTGTACTCGTTTTGTAATAACATCTTGACGGGCGGACAGTGTGAACTATGTGTAAACAAATATTTTTTTTTTCGTTGGCACTACAGCCCCAGTGGGCCTAGGCCTACCTCCATGAACTTCTCCGTTCACTTCGGTTTTTCTAGATTTTAGACATTCGGTAGGACTCCTTGGGCGGGTGATCAGCTCGTCGCAAGGCCTCTACCTGTACACAAACACAGAAAAACGCACACACAGAAACTAAACATCCATGCCCTGAGTGAGATTCGAACCCACGATCCCGGTTTCCAAACCAGCGAATACCGCTCGGCTACCGTGACCGGCAGACAAATAATTAACCCATAGATGGATGATCCGCAACTTCCTATATTCCTGGGAGTTTCAAACTTAACGCCTCTTTTCTGGAAAAAAAAGAAGCTATAAAGGTTGGAATATGCCATACAGTGTGAAACTTATTAAGGTGTACAGCCTTTGTTTTGAAACGTGTTTCAGTGCAGTGAATATTCAACAAAATATATTAAAAATGTATACTCGGGCTCCACGAAGCCTGGTTAATTTACATGCGCTATGTGAACATGGCGAGCTCTAAACGTTCAGTTAAGGCACCTGGAAAATACATACCTGCCTTCTCGAAGTCACAGAGAACTCAGTCTTGTGATGTTGATGAAAACACCAGTGGCTGCATCCTTAAATCGGCAGTTTGACCTTTATTTCGGGTTGTGCGGTGTTCAGATTTCCGAGTTTAGTTTTTCGAGTGCCTGACATTTTCCAGTATAAATGTTTCTTATTATTTTATATGTTTAGGCGGCGAACTTCTGTTTGCTTTGATTATGAAAGTAGCATCATATTTTGGTAGTTTTTTTCTCTCTCTTACTGGGGGGTGGAGTCCAGCTGGATCCACTCGACACGGCGGCCACTGATTGGCCTATTGTACCTGCCCCGGGTGATTATGATGATGTAGAATTTTGGTGGAATCAAGATTGGAAGGGTAAACCGAAGTACTCGGAGAAAACTCGCCTCATCGCACTCTGTCCACCACAAATCCCACTTGACCAGACACCGGGATCAAACCCGGGCCGCCGCGGTCGGATGCCAGCGACTGACCGCTTGAGCTATGGCGCGGTCACACTATTTTGGAAGTTAATTATCTTATTTAATTTCACTCAGGCAGGAATTTAAAGAACAAGAATAACTGCATATTGGTGTAATGTAGCCTTGCTCGCAGGGGGAGAAGGGTTTAGTGAAGTTTCACGTAATTTGATATAAACGATTAATTTCCTTCGTAACTTCTAACTCCAGTATTCACTTTCGCTGTTATTGCAGAAGGAAGTTTTAAGCAGTTCTAACTTCTGCAATGAAGTTGTGCAGAATTTTTGGTGATGTCAGTTTTATTTCTAATCATTTCATTTCTCCATGAACAAAGAGGGACTGTGTTTTCAGCCTTCGCTTTTCTATCCAATGCACATTGGCCATTGTTTGTGTTCAAACTTAACCTTTCAGCAGGATACTTTCCTTGAACTTTGGTTTTGTTACATGTTAATTTTTAATTAAAATTAGCTTTTAGTGCGTCGTAGATGGATTTTAAGTAATTATGTGTGACGACCTTAGAGTCGTTAAACTTTCTCTTTTCTGCTCCGTACTCTGATTTCTGTTTGCTTTGAATTAAATGTCCTCGCTTTATTAGATTGAGCCAGGAAAGCTGGTGGCATTCAGTTGCGACAGCAAGGATTGTCACGTGATGCCAGTTCATTGCTGCAGCTGTAGTGTGTTTCTTTACTCTCCGCCTTCACAACGGAATATTTTTTCTTTGTGTGAAAATAAAGTGTTTGAAAGTTATATTTGACGTTATCGTAAAAATGATAATCAAGGACCCAAGCATCATATTTTAAAGCGTTTAATTATTTGAAGCTGGTTTCGGAGAACGGTGAAGCTGTGCACAGCATTGCCAAGCCACAAGAATACACTACTGATGCTTGTGATATATGTGTTAAGACGGCTAAATTGAAGAGGATATTCTTGCAACATCAGAAACTTGTAGTTCTCGCTCTCTCATTGCCCCAAACCGTCAGTCGGCCTCCGTCAGTGTTTGAAACCTACAATAGGGGAATGAATAGCGGACCGTTTCGTTGATGAACGCTATGCACAGAATATATATTTATCGAACTACAGTCTTTTAGTTGCTGAACTATTTTCAATTTCAGTAGTTTGGTTGTGCCCAGATATGAAATATTTGTTGACCGGGTAGACGAGAACAATTCTTGTCATATCAGAACTGTAGACTGAGCTGAGAATAGGCCTTCAGCCAAGAGCATGTCTTGTTTTACAACGCGGCTGACAGTGATCGTGATTTGGATGCGGAAATAGACATTAGTTTTATACTGGATAATGAACGAACGCCTCTGTGCGCTAGTGGACAGAGTTGCTGGCTATAGTTCTAGAGGTCCCAGGTTCGATTCCCGGCGCTACCAAATTTTCTGAGAGGTAGTGGGTTTGGAACGTGGTCCACTCAGCCTCGTGAGGATAATTGAGGAACAACTTGAATGGAAAAATAACGGTTTCAGTCTATAAAACCGATATTGACGGCCGTGGGAATCCGTTGCGCTGACCACGCGACACCCTCTGTCCGCTAAAGTTGGCACTAACTTCTTCTACAGTCGGCGGTCGCTCGATCGGTATAGTTCGCTCGCCGACTAATAGCTATTGATTGGATAAGGAATATCGTTATATTTTGACAATCCGTGTAGGTAAATATTGGTCTCATAAATTTCCTATCCAGAATGGTCTAAAACAAGGAGATGCTTTATCGCCACTCCTTTTCAACTTTGCTTTAGAATATGTCATTAGGAAGGTCCAGGGAAGCCAGGTGGGACTGAAATTAAACGGGACACAGCAGCTGTTGGCCTGTGCCACTGAAGTGAATCTATTGGGTGATAATATAGATACCATAAAGAAAAGCACACAAACTTTAATTGAAGCTAGTAAAGAGGTTGGTCTAGAAGTAAACACTGAGAAAACTAAGTATATATTGCTGTCTCGTCACCAAAATGCAGAGAAAATCGTGACATAAAGATAGGAAACAGATGTTTTGAAAATGTGGCACAGTTCAGATATTTGGGAACAACGATAACAGATCGAAACCTGTTTCAGGAAGAAATTAAGAGGAGATTGAACTCGGGTAATGCTTGCTACCATTCAGTCCAGAACCTTTTGTCTTCTCGTCTGCTGTCCAAAAACGAAAATTAGAATACACAAAACTATAATTTTGCCTGTGGTTCTGTATGGGTGTGTAAACTTGGTCTCTTACATTAAGGGAGGATCATAGACTAAGGGTGTTCTAGAACAGAGTGTTGAGGAGAATATTTGGACTGAAGAGAAATGAAGTGACAGGAGGTTGGAGAAAACTGCATAATGAGGAGCTTCATAACTTGTACTTTTCTCGAAGTATAATTAGAATGATCAAGTCAAGGAGGATGAGGTGGGCATATCATGTAGCACGAATGGGGAGACGAGGAATGCGTATAGGATATTGGTGGGAAAGCCAGAAGGAAAGAGACCAGTGGGAAGACCAAGGCGTAGGTGGGTGGATAATATTAAAATAGATCTTAGAGAGATAGGATGGGATGTATGGATTGGATTGATCTGGCTCAGGATTGGGACCAGTAGATGGCTCTTGTGAACACGGTAATGAACCTTCGGGTTCCATAAAATGCTTGGATTTTCTTGAGTAGCAACAAAATTGGCGGCTCCTCCAGAAGGTCTCAGCTCCATGAGTAAGTACGTAAGGAAGTATATTTTGACATGTATCTGCTTTGTTTGTCGCTAGGAGAATGTATTGACACGAATCTTTTCTTGTGTCAGTCGAAAAATGATTAAATTTGAAAGTCTGCAAGGACCGGAGAGTCGGTCTCGTTTCCATACGCAGTCTGTACTGTTGTGTAGGTGTGCCTTGTCATCATTTGTGAACGCCTGCAAGTACAGTACAAACTTCGAGATTGCTACTTCGGACAGACTCTGATGCGAATGAACACTGGGTTGGTGGGATTGTTATTTGCTTGAAAATATTACATATATATTTTTCCTTATATTTGGGAAACCGTCTGAGTTGTGTACTTGGATTTTGTTATTTACATCATGAGATGTAACATAACTAAAATGTTACCAGTCTCCAAAAGTCACAGAAAGCATTTTCAGAGCCATAGAAATGTTGTATACACTTTGCTCAGTCTCTGTGAAATGTTACTATTTCAACTGTACTTTTCAGTGTGAATTTTAGACATTATCCTGTACTGTATCGGTGTCGGTTTTGTTAATTCTACTTTTGAATGCTCAGGCCCTCACTTTGCTCCCCCTCTGGGCTTTCATTTCGTGGTTAGCAACTCCTACCTTGAACTTTACTTTCCTTGTTCGCTGCTGTGTCCGTAAAGCTAGGGCAGAGAGCTTTTCTCTAATGATTATTATTATTATTATTTAAAATCTGTTGGTTTTGAGGTACTCAAAACGGAGACTGTGAGCAGATGTGGGATGTAACGCCGGGTAACTTGAGGGTAACAACCTCACCTCGGAAAACAGTATATGTTCAGAACCCAATGATGGATGCGAGATGGAAGATTAAGAAACGACTATGCGAAGGCTGTATGTGCTGGAAGATTTACGAGAGCTGACAGTGAAGGTGTAGCAGGAATGGCATGTACTCTTATATATAATATTACAAAATTGTTTGCATCTATTTTAAAAAAGGCCAATACTGTTATATGGCCTTCTTCTACTTCTGTTCGTTTTGCTACCTCTTGGAGCATAGGATATTCACTTCACTTTCTTTATCTAAGGCAGTCAGTGGGACTCCTTGGGCGGGGGATCACCCCGTCGTAAATCCACTACCTGACACAAAAAGAATTAACATATTCAGACATCCATGACTTGAGTGGGGTTCGAACCCGCGATCCCAGTGTTCCAGCGGGCGAAGATCATGCGGCCACTGGAATCGGCTATGCGGCCGTAGAGCCGTGAAATGTGTATGCAAATGTATACATAAGTATTCCGAAAAGTCTAACCCACACCTAGAATAACAAAGCCACAACTCAAAATGAATACGCAAAGTTTTAAATAATACGAATGGCCCCCCAAAATTGCCAAGAATCGTGCTTCTGTGAGAATTCAGAAATGCATCAGTCGCATGAAGTGCGACCACACCGTAGTTCCTGCTTTAGATTTTGGTAGTAACAAGGGGAACTACCATATCCTTGGAAAGTAACTGGAACATTTGCTTGTTGGTTCTATTTGTTACTGTATGCCCGTGCTGGTTTCTCAGTTATGCTGTGATAAACCTCGTTTCATTATGGCCAATAAAGACAAGTGCTTTGTGTTTGGAAGAGCGTACTGAACATTGCAGCGTTGGTTTTATGTGTATCTGCACAGCTTAAAATGCATCGTTAATGTGGCTTTCGAACATCTCTTTTCGTATGAATATTTTAGCAGCTTTAGAAGCGTTTTTAATGACAGCAGACGCAATAAATCAAATTAAAGTGACGGTGATGGGAGTGTTCTATACGCCGTTACTTTTTGAATATATTACAGTGTGACAGAAGAGATATTGCTGCCACTCGGCTCAGAATCTTTTGTCTCCTATCTCAAACTCAAAGATGAAACTATACAGAACCGTAGTATTATTGTCTGTTGTCTTGTCTTGCTGTAAAAGTACTCTGTAACCTTGACGGAATAACAGAGAGTCTGGATGTTTGAGAACAGAATGCCAAGGAGCATATTTGGGCCAAGAGGCGAGATAGGAACTCAAGGTGGGGAAATATGATAGCAAGGAGCTTCGTAATGTGTCCTTTTCATTATGTATTATTCGGATGATAAACCAACGTCCCAGCTGTCTAGTGCATGAATATCTTCGCCCTTTCAAACACTGGGATTGTGGGTTGCAATCCCACTTGAGGCATGGATATCTGTTTCTGTGTTGTTATGTGTAGATAGCTGCCTTCAGATAGGGTTGATCTCCTGTCCAAGAAGTCCTACCAACTATCTCTAACATCCATAGTTCCAGATTAATTCTGATGGGAAGCAGGTCACAGGGCGTAATAAAGAGTAGAAGGAAGGATGGATTAGCCAGGAGGATGACTTGGATGGAACATGCAGCACGTGACGGTGATGAAAAAGCCGCAGGAAGACCTAGGTTTAAGAGGAGCATAATTTTAAAGAATACGGGTTTCACCTGTGGATTGGGCCCTCTTGTTTTGGATAGGGTACAGTGGAGACGACATATTCCTCCGAAACATCAGTTGAGGTTCATCACACTACAGGGCGATATATCCCGTAAGTTGGAAATCTTCATAACCACCGCTACGACAAAGTCAAATCGTACTCTGTATTTTCGCCGCTGAAGCGTGTGGCGATTTGCATTGCTACACAGGACTTTGTGCTGGCATATCCATTTGGTGAACCGTCTCTGTGGTCTAGTGGTCAGAGTTTCTGCCTATAGATCCGAAGGCCCGGGTTCGATTCCCGACGTTACCAGATTTTCTAAGAAGTAGTGGGTCTGGAACAGGGTCCTCTCAGCCTCATTAGGATAATGAGATGCTACATGAATGGTAAAGTAGCAGCTCCGGTCTAGATAACCGAGATAAACTGCCATGGGAATCCGTTGCGCTGACCACGCGACACCCTCTATCCGCTAAAGTTGGCACTAACTTCGCCGACAAGCGGCGTTCTCTCGATCGGTATAGTTCGTTTGCGTACTAAAACCACGGAGTTTGTTTGTATCCAGTAGGTGGCTAAAAGTTTTAAGTATTCATTTGACGTGCCAAAGTATACCTTTAACTAACTGCAACTTAGGAGTGAGAATTGCGAGTATTTTGGACGTGCAGTGAGTTCCAATAACAAGGGACCAAGCGAAATGCTTGCGGATTGAGTTGCAAGGTAGGTAGTTTCGCTGTGCACGTCACAGGGTAATGTCGAGCTCTGTCAAGACCACAATGTTCTAGCTGTAGCTGCTTCATCTTGTTTGTATACTGTCTGCTCTATGTAAAATTCAAATTCGATTAAGGACTTCAGTCAGGTGTTATCTCAGAAGACTTGTTGGCGTTTGTTACGTACAGGATTTTTTCCCCAACTAGTATGCATACTCTTCCATGCATGAACCTCTCATAGAAGTTCTTCAGTCACAGAATGAATGCCGTTTACCGTAGTGATGTTCTACACTTAGGAGTGCTGCGGGTTTACGATTGCCAGTGTATAAACAGTTTATAACTTGTATGCTTCTCTAAGTATAATTAGAATGATCAAGTCAAGGAGGATGAGATGGGCAGGGCATGTAACACGAATTGGGAATACATATAGGATATTGGTTGGAAAGCCAGAAGGAAAGAGATCAGTGGGAAGACCAAGGCGTAGGTGGGTGGACAATATTAAAATTCTTAGAGAGAAAGATTGGGACCTTATGGTTTTGGCTGATCTGGCTCAGGATAGGGACCAGTGGAGGGCTCTTGTGAACACGGTAATGAACCTTCGGGTTTCATAAAACGCTGGGAATTTATCGAGTAGTTGCACAGTTGGCGGCTTCTCAAGAAAGGCTCTGCTTCGTGAGTGAGTGAATGCTGCTTATATAAGCAGCTTCCATTAGAATTATATATTCATATGTGTGTTGTTTCTCTCATAGCCCAGAAGCATTATTAGATTTCTGGGTTTCTGCGTAAAAACTCTTGATATCATTCAAATTAGAAAAAAGAACAGGAAACGCCGAAATTATTTCTTTTACGTGTTAGCGTTGATTTAGTCGTTCTTTACATAACGCGTCTGCAGTTGTATGGGTTTTGTAGTGTCGAACGAAATGTGCAATTCACCGTGGATTGTAAGTAGTAATGATTCCACGTATTAGAAGGTACATACTTGCATCCACTTGGTGAGAGGGAAACCATGAGAACTGTGATAAATTTGAACCGTGTACTCTCTGAATACAAGTAAAGAGCCTTGGCCTACGTGTTTGAGCAATGAATATACGGAGGAAGTAGGTTTCTTGGTTCCGCAAGTGGTCAGATTCAGCATTTGAGATGGATCTGACACGGCCATGACGAATGGCCGCTACTGGCGATGGGTAATCGATAGCCGGTGTGTGCTGCAGCAGTTAAGATCCAAAGGTGGGGCAGTTTATGCTTGATTTATGTTTGTTCTGTTTGCTTTATGACAGCGCTGCTGTTTGACTGAGAGATTTAGAATTTTTGGAGTCAGATCTGCTGGCCAAAAACTATCTGGAATAAGGCAACAGAGAAAATAAGGCTGTTTATACCCGGAAACTTCTGACTCTTGAGAAATGTTCCATGAGTAATGCTGGATGAATATACTAATTAAAATAAAAACCAATCGTTCTTGTTCTCCTCTTTTCTTTTACGTCATTTTCAAGCCGTATGTGTCCGCTGATTCAGTTTGATAAATCTGTATTTGAGTTAGTGATTATCCAAACTATCCGAACTTCGTTGCGAGTACCATGCCAGTTGTTTCCAAAGGTAAGGAATGGCAGAAGGAGATAGGCCCTATATTATTTACTCTTGTACTTGTACTTCTACTTGAATTGTATCAATGCAAGTTTGAGATGCAAGTTAGAGATCGTTTCATGAGATTTATATGTTAAATACTCGAAGGTTATGATATTTATATTATACCCAATTTCCTTTACGTTTAGCCATTCATAACATTGGTGTGTTTTTTTTGTGCTCCATTTGGCACAATTTCTTTTGTTCCAATTGGAAGCAAAATTATATTCACCGGGTGCCTTATAGTGAAGGCTACCTTTACCAAATTTTGTCGAGACCCGTTTAGTTATTTCGGACATGGAACGTGTAGATAAATACGACCTCAGTATAGTGCCGTCCTTCTACCAGTTTCTGTATTATTCTCAAATTATATGACTGGATTGTAAAGGTTTTCACACTTTTCAGAATTTTAACTTGTTTGTTCCTTGTGCTTTATGTATTTATCATATATGCCTGAAAATGTTGAAAACTAATGTGTAAATCTTAATTGTTTCGATCTTTTGTGTTATACACCGTTCTGTCTTTTGTTTTACAGCAAATGAATAGAGGTCGGTTCAAGATGCGATGTGGTTTTTACTTATTCGATACGGACCGAAATTACATTAGATTCACAACTTTTATTAATGCCCAATACTCAGTTTCGTCGAAATACACTCAGTAATTTCTTATTTAGAATATTGTGACGAATATGGCCATTGTTAGGCAACCATTCAGTAAGCACGTTCCCTTGACAACGGATAAAACAGAATAACAGAGGAACCGTTTGAGAGTGTGATCTGTATTCGGATCGCCAGGAAGTTAGTACAGTCAGGAGAGTTCAGTCACTAGGGATTCGTCAGACGGTCATAGTTCAAGTGAGTCGTAATTCTTTCCTAAGGGAGTCCAGTGATTCAGTAAGCGTGAGTCTTCGTTCATCATTCGTCACAGCAGAAGAGAAGTCGCTCGTAGTCCAGTAAGGAATGGAGCGAGTCTCAGACAGTCATTGATTCTGAACTATTTTTTTCTTTGGCGCTACAACCCCAATTTTGGCCTTTGCCTACCCCCGTGAAACTCCCCGTTTCACTTCGGTTTACTAGAACTTAGACAATCGGTAAGACTTCTTGGGCGCGTGATCAGCTCATCGCAAGGCCTCTACCTGTACACAAACACAGAAAAACGCGCGTGCTTACACACACACACAACACACACAGACACACACACACTGAACATCCATGCCCTGAGTGGGATTCGAACCCACGATCCCAGCTTCCGAGCGAACAAAGACAGTGCATGCCTTAGACCGCTCGGGTACCGTGACTGGCGTGAATTATTATAATTGGTTGTAATTGCAATATAAGTGCCGGTAAATCCAATCCAGAACGCATTGTTATTAGTCACACATACCCCCAATACGTAACAGTATTCTTATGGATGGAGGTACACGAGTTATAGCGTTCACTTATCCTAATTAATATGCTAACTTATGCCTAAGCACTGCACTGTTTTGTGTGCAAGAAATGGCGGAGAAGCCCCGTGCGTTCATAGTCGCGCCACTAGATGGCAGTAGTGGGCAGTTCAAGTTCCGGCTCAGTGGTTTCTACAATCGTTCGAGATGCTGAGCAGCTCCACTCTTCCAGGCCGATTGCTTTCCTGGCCTGCGACTGCGTTTACCACAGTTGCTGGTGTCTGCGTATATAAGAAAACGCAGCTGTTGGTTTAAACCGTGCATGTCACAGGCTGTGTTGGTCCTCAAGGAGCACAAGAGAGTGTTTTCCTAAAGTGCGAATCCATTGTAATAAATTTCCAATAGTACAGTTTGCTGGAGTTCCATCGTAAACTCAGGGAAAATAGCGAAGAGATAAGAGCAGACAGGGCTTCTGAACCAGTTTCCACCCGGAGATGAACAATATTCCGCTGTTTATAGTAGTTTCAGGTGGCGAGACACGGCCTATGCAGCAGTGTTACGCTCTCTTAACTTCACCTTTGCGCAAGAAGCTTCAGTAAACGGTCAAACAAATTCTGGTATAATGCACATCACGTTGGTCTCGATGTTCATTTATTGCAGATACAAATCGGTAGTTGCAGAGTTAAACGCGGCTGTGAAAAGCACAGCGGATGTGACGTCATGTAGTCCGGTTGAGCTCGGTATCACTTCGTATATCATCATATTTCATGTATTATGTTTAACGTTCAACATTGGTTGAGGCACTATCCTACAAGCCGGAAGGTCGCGGATTCAAGTCCCGATGAGGTCATTGATTTTTTTTTTCAATTGACCTAATCCTTCCAGCCGCACTATGACCCTGGGGTCGACTCAGCCTAACAGAAATCAGTACCAGGAATTAATTAAATAAGTTTCCTTGGGAGTAAAGCGCGGTCGGCACGTAAGGCTGACAACCTTACCGCCATCTGTGGGCCGATTGTCTAGATAAAATGGGACTCCCAACATCTCACAACCCTATGGGCCTCCACGGCCTGTTAACAGAGATAGCTTTACTTTTTTTTATCTTACTTTAATCGACAGTGTGACAGATGTTACATGTTGATGGTACTTTTCAGTACTTCTCCGCAGACTATAAATCATCATGGCGGACGAATCAAGAAGTAAGACTTGGTTTTTTTTATGTGTGATGAGACTGAGTCCACCTGTTAGCCGGCCACTAAGTGTATTATTGTACCAGCCTCGGATGACAGAAGATTATTGTGGAGCAGTGGAGGCAATGAGAATTGGCGGGCACCGAAATACTCGGAGAAAACCTGCTGCAGTGCCACTTCGTATTTCACAAATCCCACATATCCTGACCTAGACTCGAATCCGGGCCGCCGCGGTGGGAAGCCGGCGACTAAGCGCCTGAGCTGTGGCATACGTCATACGTATGTATGAGAGAGTGGGGTTCATAGATTCATATGCAGTTTGGGTAGGTAATGTGAAGGGAGAGACCACTGCGGGTCGAGGGGAGACGGGACGTTAATATGAAACGCATTTCTAATAAAGACAGAAAAAGCAGCTGATTTAGGGTTAACACTCTAGACTCATTCTGGAGACGCTCGATTCGAACCTCGACTGGGACACCGACTGTCCAGATTGAAGTTTCGCAGGCATATGTTCTGGCATACAGCATAATAGCTCTGTTAGGACGCAGCTGTTTCTTTCTAGATCCTTTCCGTTTCATTATTCGACGCTCATCCCCCCCTCCATTAGACGCTGTATAGTCTCTTAGTTGCTAAAAGAGTCGTAGAGTTCGTTCATTCATTCATTCATTCATTCATTGATTCATTCATCAATGGCCCTACAGCCCTTTGTTGAGCCGTGTTCTGGGATTCAGTTTCGTAGTCTTTCTTACACAGACGGAAGGACTCCTTGGACGAGTGATCAGCCCGTTGCATGTCTTGAGTGGGATTCGAATCCATGATTCCAGCGTTCGAAGGGGCGAAGGCAGTCCATGCCTTATGTAAGATCTGAGGTTTTCACGGCGGTGACTATGAAGAAAGCAGTGTTCTGGGATGTGGCGCCGTGTAGGTGTGGTGTTGACCGACGTTTCGGAGGAACCTATCGACTCTATCTTCAGGGTAGAAGGAAAATAAGCTGTAGCTATAGCTGAGTTTATTTGCGCCATTAGTCTGCTTGCACCTCTCACTGTTTCTTCGCTGCGGATTTTCTTATTTTTCATTCTACCCTGTAGATGGAGGCGATACGTTATTCCGAAACGTCGGTAAACACCGCACCTACGCGGCGCCACATCCCAGAAGACTGCTTTCTTCTCAGTCCATGCCTTAGACCGAGCGACCACTGTGCTCGACAGAATCATACAGTAACACAGCAAATTAAGAGGGGATGTACATAGAGACCGATGGCGGCATGTCCTGAACACGGTAATGAACCTTGAGTTAGGAATATCTTGACCAGATAAGCGACTGTCCGTTTTTAAAGAACGACTCTGCTTCTTAAAGCCAATTAATTGCATCGATGTATTAGACTGTCCAGCAGGAAAGCAATCCTCGGACGGCAGTGCTCATTACCGGAAACTCATGTTATCGTGCACCACAGATAACAAATTGCTTTGAAGAACATTGTGCTCCGTCTCTGAAACGCTTTCTGTGTAACTTTTATTTGACGAAACCATCTGATCCGTTGAACGAGTGTTCTGACAATCGACGGTCTGGGAGCAGTAAGTAACGAAGGCTCTGTCTCAATAACTGTTTAGCTAATGGGCAAGCTGTAGCAACAATAGCTTACTCATAACTGACCACTTTTATTGCCTCAATATTCGCAACTTTGATCCTTAAAATGGAGATTAGTTGTTTGTATTTGCTGATGCTGAGAAATGTTGGTTGTTGACAGAGAAAATATCGTTACAGTTTTGAATGAAATGGCTGAACACTGTATTCTGATACCACTTTCTCCTTTCTCCCCTTCCTTCCCTCCATCATTCTCATTCTCGTTTCTCCGTCCTGCTTTCTTGCGCTCCTTTCAATATGATTCTTACGTTACGTTTTAGTGCACTACGCGCCGCATTCAGACCTTTTAATAGCCTACTTTTCCTGAAGTACGCTTATGCGGCCTACATCCTATCTATATCTCCACTCTCTCAGCTTTAGAGTGCTTGAACCAGTCTTTATGAAAGTTGGTATATCATGGAAACTGAGCCCATCAAAACTGCGTACTTCATAAATCCCTTCCATCAGTCTGTGTGTCTGTATGTGTATCCCTCCTACCGTTGCTAGGCAAAGGATCGGCAAAATGATTTGCTCCTTTTTTGCCAGGCAACGGCTCGGTAAACACGTTCCCATGGCAACGAATGCATACAACAATAGAAGAATTATTGGACTCGTCATTTTCTGTGCGATTTGTTTCTTATCAGAAGAGCGTCTATGGGTCTGTCTTTGTATCCCCCTGTCATTGCTAAGAAATAACTGGTTGAAGACGTTCCCACGGGAAAGAAGAATATTTGGAGGCGTCGCTTTCTGTGCGGTCCATGTCTTATCAGAAGAGAGTCTATGGGTCTGTCTTTATATCCCCCTGTCATTGCTAAGTAACAACTGGTTGAAGACGTTCCCGCGGGAAAGAAGAACATTTGGAGGCGTCGCTTTCTGTGCGGTCCGTGTCTTATTAAAGGAAAATAGGTTATTCTTCCCAGAACTTCTTGTTTTTCTGTTGCATTATATTCGTCATACTTAAATATATTCCAAAATAATGGTCATATAAACTGCAGGATGCTAGTTGTCAAGAAATTAGTACTGCAGACAAGTAGATTCTGAAACAAGAACGAGGAGGCGTCACCATTTCTTTGGAGGGAGCTGGACTTTTCTTACTATCGATTTGTTTCATTATGATGCACAAGCTCCACCAGCATGAGAATCTGGACTTAAAAGGGCCATGTCGTGAAACGAGGAACAGCTCTCTTTTGTTTGCTTCAGATTGTGTGCCTTGTGTTTGAGTGTGTGATGGGGAGTCACGTATGTTTCATGAGGGTCACGTACTTCTTAGCAGATTAAACAATCACATCCAACCGTCTTAACGCCTGTATCGATTCTACGACTACTAATACTCGATCTGTGCGCACCGAATGTCAATTTCTCCTCACACAACCTCACATTGTCTGTACTGTCGGACTGAACTATGTTTGAGCTGCCCAGACTTGCAGAACATCGGATAATTCTCAGAATTTTCGGAGTCCCAAACAGGCGTGGGTTGCATAATTCGGGCGTTGAATTACATGATTTTCAAGCAGCAGAGTGTTTACGTTAAATTGATTTGTGGAAAGGGATTAACTAATTGTTTTTAATCCTCTAGGCTCACAGTTCAGTACAGTCGCATACTACTCATGAACCACGTTTTGGCTGCGTATGTTATGTAGGGTTGAATAAGAAGCGGAAGTCGTTCAGTAATGATTAATTGAGAATATAGAAGGAACTGTTCGAGGTGCATTTCTGTATGCTGTGACACCAAAGCCTGTCTGGATAATCCGTGGTCCGGCTGGGATTCGGAACAAGCACGTCTCGTTACCGGCACCCGGTCGATGTCAAAATTTAACTGAAAAATGTTGAGTGGTTTGAGAGATGAAATATATAGAATGACGGACAGACACGGCCTTACTGTGTGCTGATGCAATATGAAGACGTTACTTCAGAAATTAGAGAGGCGGTAATATAGGACCGCCTCTGTGATCTAGTGGTCAGAGTACCTGGCTACAAATCCAGAGATCCGGGTTCGATTCCCGGCACTAACAGATTTTATGAAAAGTAGTGGGTCTGGAACGGGTCTACTCAGCATCATGAGGATAATTTAGGAGCTGTTTCAAGGAAATAGTGGCTCCGTTGTAGAAAACCGAAATTAACGGTCGTGAGGATTCGTTGCGCTGACCACGCGAAACCCTCTATCCGTTAAAGTTGGCACTAACTTCGCCGACAAGCGGCGGTCGCTCGGTCGGTATAGTTCTCTTGCGGACTAAAATCACGGGGCTTGTTTTCTTGTTGTAATGTTGGTATTACAGACTGCTGAAATTATGGAATGCGCAGTTGAACTCATTGGTTTCATTACCCGCTCTGCTGTTCTCTCCTGACTACCTATGAGTAACAAAATCTGGTAGCGTGTGTCATGATCATGTAGAGAATGTCCCTCTATTACTTCACAGACTTTCAAATTATTAAAGAGACTTAAGGAGATATAACCATTAGTAAGTGTCAACTCCGGTCGTCACATTTGTGAAGACCGAAGCTCCGAAAGGCATCTTGTTTGTATCGGGGGTCGTCACAGACGTCTGTTCGGTGCCGAATATTGTGTTGCTGTTCACAGTACCCGACAGTCGTACTCCGAGAACACAGTACCGCTTTAGACAGATTACATTGGAGTCAGTCTGTAGCAGAAGGCACGTTACTTGCCGATCCAGCACGGAAAGTAGCTATCCATTTCCTGAATTAATGGGCACGTATCTTGTGCTATGAGAAATCAACGGAATTGCTACGAATATAGGGAGAGATGTACACTAATGGGAACATACAAAATCGTCCTACTTTCTGTTCTGTTGATCGCTGACCTCGACAGATGGGAATATTTTACTTAACCAGTGGGATGTTGGCTATTCATTTTTTTTACGCGAAGTATGGATGGAAGGACGGACCTCAGCGTTGATGGAAGAAAGCGTATTAGCAGTATTGCAAGTTAGAAAATTTTCATTACCATTTTCTATTGATTACATCGTTTCGATAAATTCATCTATGCCTGAGACTATTTCGAAATAGAATACTGGGTCCCCCCAGCACCATAGAGAGGTTGTTGATCCACAGTCTGAGGGCCCATCTGCACGACAACTCAATGCAGGCTGCCATCTCGTTACATTTCCAACTGTCCTCCATCCAGAACCCAAGGAGACGCCATATTGTGGTCATAAGGAACTCAGTGTTACGTAGTTAGTTTTTGTGTGTTTGACAGTTCATGCCGTTTTTATAAAGTAATAAATTGCAATATATTAAAATGGAATGAGAAACGAGGAAAAAACCATTATGAGAAACTTGTTTTCATTTCATAATCACTGCTGAAAATGTGTCTCTCCCTCCATAAATGAACCCTTTTTTATTTCAACGGCGACATGTTTTTCTGTTGTTCTGTGCTGCCTCCAAATCTCAATGATCCGGATGCTATGTTTAATTTAAAATTCAAATTGCCACCACAATATCCTGTAACATGTACTGTTTCATTTTTTTCTCTTTGTCGGAGTTGTCTCGGTTGGGCTGTGTTGCAAGAAATTTCGAATCGATGTAGAGTATATTCGAAAAACGAAGTGAGGAGAACTTGGAGACTGGGCATGGATCTGGCCAAGAATTAATTCGTGTATGTGGGCATAAGTTTCATTATCGTTTTCACAACAGCCCCCCGTATTACGGACCAATACATTTTTTAATTGATGTTATTAGTAAAAAAAATTAAGGTAACCCTGCAACAGGCCGTGGAGGCCCATAGGGTTGTGAGATGTTGAGGTTCCCACATTTTCTATACAGTCGGCTCATAGATGTCAGCGAGGTTGTCGGCCCTATGCGCCGGCCGCCTTATACCCCCAAGAATATTCTTGGTACTCATTTCTGTTAGAGGCTGATTCGACCCCAAGGCCATAGTGCGGCTGGGAGGATAATGTCAATTGAAAAAATCCAATGACTTGAACCCGCGACCTTCCGTCTTGTAGCATAGTGCCTAAAACAACTACGCTACCGCGTGCCCCGATGTTATTAGTATTAAGCATTAATTGTAAATATTGTAACTTTCCAAATTCTTGCCATTTGGTACCCAGTCTCAGATTGGCCCATAGAGTGTGGCCGCGTTCTGGACTGGTTGCTCAGTCTTGCTCACCTTCACAGAACAGCTGAGCCTCAGAGTCATACTGAAGATCAACTCTTGTTGAATGTTGAGCCGATGCCTGAGAAATGGAAATCAGATTGCCACTTAATGAGAGGAATAAACAGTGAGGCGTCGGCGAGCACTCAGCGAGAATCTTCGACTACTTTTGAATAAAGGGAGTTATATTGGGTTAGAGATAGAGACAATAACTGAACTGATCTGTAAGGCTTGTTGTCAGATTCATTACACATTTGCCGAACATCTCAGCCCAGCGTGTGTGGAATTCCACGCTTCTGCTCTCGGTCCTTACACGGGCAGTTAGCTCAAAAGATTTTCTTGGCTCTCTTCGGTACATCCATGCATCGTTTAAGATATTACTGCCACCGAGGTCCAACTCAGAAACAGTCCATGATATGGACTGGCAGAATCCTTTAGCAAATTAGTTTTATAGTAAACTAATTTGAATTGTTACACAACCTCAAGTTGACGATTCCCATCACCGGGACGAATCAACAAGAAGGAGCCAAATTTTATTTCAAATGTTTTAAGTTTTTAAATATTTTAACATTGACGGCTCAATTTGAGGGCATTCTTTGGATGGAATGCAAGAGGTGTACATGCATTCAACGTTACTAGAAAGTGTTGTGCTTTTACACTCCGACATCTGTAGCAGATCACGCAGCTTACATACATACTGTGTACATTATACAACGCCAGTGGTTTCATGTGTTTGTAACGTGCCTCTGATGATGGTTTCTTTTGAACCGAAACATGTAAGGCGAGTGAAATAAATAAGTGACCTAAGAACGTTGTTACACTCGACGGATTATTCATTGACAATTTGTTGATAGTAAACTGTTTTGTGGCCGCGCCATAGCTCAAGCGGTTAGTCGCTGGCTTTCCATCGCTGCGGCCCGGGTTCGTTCCCGGGTCTGGTCAAGTGGGATTTATGGTGGAAAGAGTGGCGCTGGGTAAGGTTTTCTTCGAGTACTTCGGTTTCCCCTGCCAATCTTCATTCCACCAATGGCTCCACAATCACCCTCACCTATCATCTTGGGCTGGTACAATAGGCCAGAAGTGGCCGCAGTACAACGCACTTAGTCCCACCCCACTAGCAATAAAAAACTGTTTTGTGCGCGATTTAGTGTTTAGATTTGGTCTGATTTCTGATATGATCTCTTCTCCAATAACCTGATACAGTCCTTTCGGTATCCTACTCTGCTGTTCTCCTTGTTCAATGTCCGTACAGTATGTGCGAGCCACTACTTCATAACGTTCTAGGACCTCGTCTCTTTTTGTCTTACCGCCTAACGTTCTTTCAGTTCTGCAATTTACACAGTTTCAAGTCCTACTATTAACATGGTTATCACTAGATGTTTGAAAGCAGGAATACCGAATTCTTGTTCAGCACAATTTTGGCTTTATCTGCGACTTTCCATCAGTGGTGAGGCGTCCGTAAGGATCGGAGGGGTGGCTTCCACCAGCATACAATACGTCGATATGTAAAAATTAGTTTCATGAATTTCTTATTTATTTACATTTTGCGTTTTTAGAAATCCCCAGAGAATTGATTAGGTTGCAAGAAGCTGTTGTCGGGCCTAGCTTCGTGGGCCATACACTTAGTTACTTTTGGTTGCCTGTGGTGCTCGATAGATGTCACGCATTTCACATTCAAGTCTGCTCCGTAGCGACTTGAGCGAGGATGCCCCGGCCTTTGTTGGAATTTCAGATGCATTCACATCTGCTCCACGTGTCTGAACATCTGTTATCCTCTCTGTCAGTACAGGTAATGATTAGTTCGGCCACGTCGCGAGATAATCACATGATTACATTCTAGCTTTATTTTGTTTGTATTTATGCGAGATTATATCGGCCGGCCACGATAGACGAGCGGTCTAAGGCCTGTACTGTCTTCGCTCGCTCGGAATTCGGGGTCGTGGGTTCGAATTCCATCCAGGGCCTGGATGTTTAGTGTTCGTATGTTTTTTTTTCTGTGTTTGTGTACAAGTAGAGGCCTTGCGACGAGCTGATCATACGCCCAAGGAGTCCTACCGAATGTCTAAGTTCTACGAGTAGTAAACCAAAGTGAAACGGAGGGTTTCATGAAGGTAGGCCAGGGCCCAAATTGGGGCTGTAGCGCCAAGGGAGCAGATTAAATTAGAGCGTGTGACTAGTGTTCGTGCATGCGGTTATTTGGAATGAAATGCCTGTATTGTGTACACACTTCACGGGTTTGCGTCATACAGTTGAAGAAAACTTAACATGCAATATGTAATATAATATATATACCTGAAGATGTAAGTGCAGAACTGCATAAAGTTTTCAGTAGTTTCAAGCACAATATCACGAAATGAATTTAAGGATAATTTCGAACTGGTTCAGTATCACAAATCTTGGTACTGTGATTGTCAAAGAACCCAAAAGAAAAATATGAAGAAAGTATTCAGTCCGTTTGCATCCCTACTGAAGCGCCAGTCTGCACCCATGGAGCCGTGGGCTTTGGAAGTAGAGGAGTCCACAGACGCCTTGGATTTAAGTGGGGATTGTTTTTGTTCAGAGGTGCAAGGTGTTCATTCCTATATCACGTGTGGTCGCGACCCCTTTGTTTACAATGTTATTGTCGACATGAAACCAGCCTAAAGTTCTAGAAAGAGTGCCATATGATATAAAGAAATGGACTCTTAAATATATGCATCTAAATAGGAACGCAGATTGTCGTCTCTCTCATATCCCTACGTATAGGTAATGGGTCAATTACAAAGTTTGTTTTGTTCTGGCCCCACGCATTGAGACGCTGACGATCCGCCACTGCTCTGTTTGCAATATCAGAAGCTGTGACCATACAGTTGATATGTTATATCCTCCTGTGATCTTCAGCAATTCGAACAGGTCTCCGCTTCTATTTTGTAGTTTACCTAGTCTTACTATCATAATTTAGACGCATTAGACTTTTGCTCCGAGAGTAACAGAGTTTTTCTGAAACAGTATTTCATTGCTTATTGCTGGGCCTGTGATGTCGGTTCAAATATTGCAGGGTGGACGCATGTATCTAAACCGTGGGTGAATTGCTGTCAGTGCTTTGATATTCATTCCCACACTTCCTGTTTGTATTATTCAGTCTACATATGTGAATTTTACTGTCTTTACAAGGTTCTTTGAAAAGGCAATTTCTTCCATTGTTCCCCAGTATATTCGAATTAAGTGTGTCCTAGACGTTTGAATAATCAACACAGGCTGTGAATCTCAGTGTATTAAGCTGTTTTCCAGTGAGCTGTGTTGAGCAGAGGTACAGCCTCTTTGCGTCCCGCTCAATTCTAAAGTGATGTTATTGCTCTGATAGTGTTTTTTCTGCTGTTTTAATTCTGTTGATCAGAATCTCAGCATATATTTAATAGCAGGTGTTCAGAAAGCACTCTAATTATCGCAGTCACGTGCAGTGCTTTGTCTCATGAATGTTGGTAATTATGACCTCTAGGAAGACCAAGACGTAGGTGTTTGGACAATATTAAAGTGGATCTTAGAGAGACAGGAAGTGATGGTATGGATAGGATTGATCTGGTTCCGGGTAGGGCTCTTGTGAACACGGTAAAGAACCTTTGGGTTCTATAAAATGTTGGGAAGTTCTTGAGTAGCTGCAGAACTGGTGGCTTCTCAAGAAGATCGCAGATCCGTGAGTGAATGAGGGTAATTATGACATATCTGGAGTTTTCTGAGATCTGACCGTATTTCCAGTGGATATTGGATATGTTTCACGTATTTTTAAACAGAGATAAGGAACCTGTTATAATAATTAAATTTTGGTGTCTTATGTAACTGGAGCCCTCTTTCTTTGAACTGTTCTAGAACTTTCGCAAATTCTTATCTGTGATTAAATCTATACTGTTCTTCACCTGCCCGTAGACGTTATGATGGTTTCCCATTCGTCTGATGTAATTGGATTTATGTTTGCTTATTTTTTCTTTCATTTAGTTCCTTATTCTTTTCATTTCATAATGCACATCTCTTACTATTGGACGCTGCATAATTTAGGCAGTAGAACATAGTTGAGTGCCTGTGGAATCAATAATTCATGACTCCATAATTGCTTTGAACGTTGTTCAAAATATAAGTGTTTTTCTGAATTCGCGTTTTCTGCTGATTCTCATTTTACACACTAACTTAGCTCCACGAAGCAGTGACCTGTTAAAGCTGCCTCACTTGTCCAAACCTTCCCCGCCTTTTCTGAAATCATCACATGGCTGAGGGAAACCACGAGAGTGCGGTAGGCAGTTTCAGGATCGAGAATCGAATTCAGGGTCTCCTTAATTGGAAGCAAATTTGCTGTACTCTCTGCCGCGACGTCTTACGGTCAATATCAATATTTTATTTTGAAACTTATTTTTATTTGTATCTGAACGCAATCATTGTTAAAAATATCTCCAAGGAATTCGCTATAACTTACATTCCCATTGGCAGTAAATATATGAGTCATATATTATTTAAAATTAGTTACGGAAAGTTTGTTTATCCTCGACGTTACTCATTTTTCGAAATCATCTGCTCAAAATATGAATCATACAGTTTTTCTTTCCCACTTGCCCCTTATCTCCATTTATCATTCTTATTCGCAATGAACCGAAGAGAAGAAAAAAGAAAACTGCACACGCTACAGAAGTTTGGAAACTTGGGCGATTTCGAAGACTGATTTTTGCGTTTCTTATTTCCATCTTCATGCCTGGCTGTGTAGACCATCCTTGCAAGTTTGCATATGAGTGGGCACTTTGTCCAAAACACCCAGAGGAAAGTTGGAAGTCTGCTCTCCACTTCACTTCCTATTATTAACATGCACTGGAACTGCAGAAACTCAATGGAGCCAGAGAAAATGAAGTATGTGTCTAGAAGCACCCGTAACTCTCTTACCTCCACGTCCCCCTATGCTATGAATGGCAGTAGAAAAGTCGACCCTTGCCGTGATTTCTTCTTTACTGAAATTAATTATATTACATCTATGCAGAATGTTCGCCAAAAATTGTGATGGATCAGATAACTCCGGAGATCTAGATATAGATGGAAGGATACTATTAAGATGTTAAAGAAGTAAGGTCGGCTGGATTCAGCTGACTCAGGATTCATCACCCGTTCCTCTTAAGTGGAAATGTTTTTCCGAACAGTTTCTTTGAATCTCATCGGAGATTCGTAAGGAACAGTAATGGATTAAGGCTATTCTGAGTGGAACATAAAGCCTATTATGTGTATAATAATGGAGCCATATAGACTTATTTAAAAATGGTGATAAAAATTGTATCCCTAAGTCGAAACTCAGACGAATACAATTTACTGTACAATTTTAATATCATACATATGAGAACGAACAAGAAGTCTCGAACATTTTGAGATGCCCTGTGTTACTACATATGTTTAAAACGAAAAGTCCTACATGCAGAGTCATCACATCGGCTGACAGGCCCAGAACTATTTCGAGACTCACTTGATCCTAGTTAGACTGTAACGCTGATTGCTGTTCGGAGGCTTTAGTAACTTCATTTGTCAGCAACTGGAAAACAGGAATACCGAGTCCTGCACAGGAGCTCCCCTCCCGCCCTAGATTCCTCTGAATTGGACTGGAAGTGACATTCCAGACATTGCCCTAATACGATTTGGCCGCTTTTGGAAGCGTTGCCTGTAGTTCAGACATTTGAAACATCTTAAACTTGTCTTTAAATATATTAATCTAATGTATCATACAGCGTGACTGGCGGTAATCATTGGAACACGACCCTTACACTTTCATTATTACAGACTCCATTTCTTTCATTCACTCATTCATACATTAATGTCTCTACAGCCCTTTCTTGGGCCCTGGCCTCCTCTTCAGTTCCGTAATCTTTTTTATACAGTCGGTAGGACTCCTTGGACGGGGGATCAGCCAGCCGCTAGGCCGCTACCTACACACAGGACAACACAAACACATAATAAACAAACACACAGACATCCGTAACTTGAGTAGGATTCGAACCCACGATCTTAACGTTAGAGTGAGCGAAGACAGTTCATGCCTTCCACCGCACGGTCTCTGTGATCGGCTTTGATTTTAAATAAAGTGAACGTTGAATACTTAGTAGCATGCATGAAATATATTCACCTAATGCTCTTCCCCCTGCACTATAGACTGAGCATGTCTGTGGACAGGATGCCGAGGAGAGAGATTATAGAAATGTGTATTATAATGGTTTAATGGTATAATGGTATAATGGTTTCTACTCCCCGCCAAAAATTAAGGTGACCACATGAAGGAAGATGGGGGACTGAGCATGTAACGCAATCGGAAAGTCTGAGAAAGTCTCAGTATACCTGTATTTTGGGAAGATCTAGCTATAGCTCGGAGGATAGTAGTCTGCTGAAAGAGATGTTGAGGAATTGCCCAACTAAATTCTGCTGGCTCGCGACAGAGATCATTATCGGCCTCTTGTGGACGCAGTAAGGAGTTCTCGCTTGCCGAGAAATTGTTAGATCCTCAGGAAAAACTACACCCGTTACCCGATTCTGAATGGTATCGCTTACTTTGTTTTATAGTTAATCCTGGCAGACCTGCAGAACTTATTGAATTGCTAATTATAGAGGGTGCTAAGTATACCACTTTTCTTCCCCAGACAAACATTTCCGTTTTAAATACTTGTGATTTCTGTTCAAGTGCGTATTATTTTTTCTTTAATTATAAGCTTTCAAATATAGGGAAAACGTGTATTTAGGTCACACGTATACATACGAGAGTCATGGATCACTGTGAGATGTTTCTCTGACCCCATTTAGAGTCTAGGACAGAGAGAATATATCTTCCAGACTGTATAAGGCACCGCCGGCATTTGTAGGACGTAGCTTCATTCTGAATTATTGACTACACTTTAGAACTTGTATAAACATCATATAATTTTTGTAATATTGTAGAAGCTAAAATTCAATAGCAACAGCTGCTGCCTGGATTTTGTTTCAGTGGGAGTTAGTTTCATGGGATGCGAGCAGACTCATAGAACATTTTGTTGCATTATTCAGCACGCCGTGGTACAAGTTTAGAGCAGTAGTTCAATCAATTGAGCGGTCCCTGGGATTTTGTTCTGGGTCCGCGGAGTGGAGTGTAGAATGTGTTTGGCATAGTTCGTTCTGATCTGTAATCATCGCCAGTCATTCGTTCTCTTTCATCTCTACATGGTGCAGGCGTTCTTGCCTTGCGCGTCAAGTTATGCTTTGTCGGCAGCCACTGAGTTCACTCTCCCCGTGGAGCTTATTCCTTCTTGGGAAGTTGACGGTGAAGAAGCTGGCCAACAAATTCTCTGCCATTTAGGCATACCGAAGATTCATTACCATGTCCATAAGCCCCCGCGACTGGACATTCTTCTGAGACAGAAGAATTGCGTTCACACCTTCGTACTTTGTACTGATTATAATATTGATCTTCCATTTACGACTAGATGTCCCAAGTGGTGTCTTAGCTTCAAGTTTTCAGCTGAACTAGTTTATGAAGTCATGTCTGCCATAAGCATGCTGTTCTGTGGGTCTGCGTGTCCTGTCCATCAAATCGTTTTTTATTCCGTTCCGTTAACAATCTAGGATGGAAGTAAATTATGGATTTACATGGCATGTAATTTTCTGTCATTATACTGACATTTATTGTTTTACATGTTGTACCTAGCTGTCCGGATTGGATGCAGGCCATCCTGGGATATGTATTAAAAGAAGGTGAAAAGATAAAGCTATCCCTTAACAGGCCGTAGGCCCATAGGGTTGTGAGACGTCGAGGCTTCCACATTTTCTAGGCAATCGGTTCACAGATGGAGGTGAGGTTAAGTAAAGCTCTCCCTGTAACAGGCCGCGGAGGGCCATAGGGTTGTGAGATGTTGAGGTTCCCACATTTTTTAGAGAATCGGCTCATAGATGGCGGCAAGGTTGTCAGCCTTACGCACCGGCCGCCCTTTACCCCCAAGAATATTTCAAGAATATTCGTGGTACTCATTTCTGTTAGAGGCTGAGTCGATCTCAATGCCATAGTGCGGCTGGAAAGGTAATGTCAATTGAAACATCCAGTGACCTTATCGGGAATCGAACCCGCGATCTTCTGACTTATAGGATACTGTCTCAATCAACTACGGTACCGCGTGCCCTGGTATATGTACATGTATTATATATTTAATAATTAGTGTTTCATATTAGCGCCGCGATATGCACACACTGAAGGCAGGAAAATGATAAAGTTATCCCTGTGCGTAAGCACCACATCGTGACGACGTGTGGGTGTAATGTAAAGCTCCATGATTTCTTATCCTCGGTATTTGATAGGGGTAATGGTCACTTATAAATACAGAAGAAATATTTATGTTTCTTCATGGAACAGCAGTAAACAGCGGCGTGTATTTGGACGTCCTAGAAAATTAGTTTTTGCTTTTCCACATTATGGATGATGCCATAACTCCCCTCTCCAGCAAGCGGGGCACTCCCCACATTTCAGTAATGTTCTGCGGTACTTATCGAGTGTCCGGTATCCGAACCAACGACTGGGGAGAGGAGGACCGAATTCTTCAGCCCCCTATTCACATCTGCATTCGAACTTCATGTGTATTAAATATGAGAGTTCGTGTTAAATTGTTTTGTCTTTTCTCTCTTCTTGGTCCCTTTGATAGGGTGTTGACGTCAGCCCACAGCGTTACACGTGCATGCTTTCTTCACCTTCAGAGTAGAAGATGGTAGCAGCAGGTTATTTCGACACATCAGTGCCTATCTCGCAAACTACATGACGTAACATCTCGGAAGTCAGCTGGCATAATATTCAGTGCTGTAGGAACCACAGATCTCAGCGAGTTACCAAACATTGCACGGGGCCTTGGACTTCGATGGATTCATCTGGCTCAGGCTTCGTGGCAGAGACTCTTGTGAACACAGTAATGAACTTTTCGGCTCCTTAAATACGATGACTTTGTTGACTAGCTAATCGGCTGTTGTCTCAAGGTGGACTCTGGTCTATGGAGTTAGTCTTTTGCTTTCTGTTTCTTTGGCTAGGGTTTGTTTCCTTCCTTATCTCTTTGATTAATTCTTTCAAGTTAGTCCTTTCATTTGCAACGTCCTTTCATTCGCTGTTTAAAAATCTCTTGTTCCTGCCTTCCCCTCTGTCGCACGCGGACAGCGTCAGACCTGATGCCATGGCAACAAATCACATCTGTCACTTCCTTCATTACATTCATTACAGTGCGACCAGAGAAACCCTGATAAGGAAAGTCGACTGCTTTATTCCCCGGGAAAGGAGTTTGGCTGGGCCTCAGCGTTGTGGCGTAGAGACTGCACGCCAGTGCCGGATATGCTAACCCCCGCCACTCCACCCTTAGCCACTATGCCACTTCGTTGTGTTGTAATACACAGTTTGAAAGTGTAACCGTGACAGAGTGACCTTTGCTACAGGGCATTTGAAATTTTGTTTCCTGGTACGTTAGAAGCGTATCAAGAATTCGTATAAAATACAGTGTATTTGTCTCTTTTAGATCCTTTGGAAGTCTGGCACAGTTCAAATATTTGCAAATGACGGTAACAAATCAAAACCTGATTCAGGAGGAAATTGAACTCGGGTAATGCTTGCTACCATTAAGTCCAGAACCTTTTTGTCTTCACGTCTGCTCTCCAGAAACATAAAAATTAGAATTTACAAAACTATAATTTTGCCTGTGGATCTGTATGGGTGTGAAACTTTGTCTTTGACATTAAGGGAAGAACATAGACTGAGGGTGTTTGAGAAAAGGGTGTTGAGAATATTTGGACCGAAGAGAGTTGAAGTGACAGGAAGTTTGAGAAAACTGCACAGTGCGGAGCCTCACGATCTGAACTATTCGCCAAGCTTAATTAGAATGATCAAGTCAGGGAGAATGGGAAAGACAGTGCATGTGTCAAGTGCGGGAGAGAAGAGGAATGCAAGTAAAATTTTGGTGGGAAGTCCAGGAGAAAGACACCACTAGGAGTACTAGACGTAGGTGGCAGGATAATATTAAAATGTATCTTAGGGTGGGGTGGTATGGACTGGAATGATCCGGCTCAGATACGGGACCGGTGGAATGTTATTATAAACTCGGCAATGAGCCTTCGGGATCCAAGAAATGTTGTGAAATTCTTGAGTAGCTGCGGAACTGACGGCTTCTCAAAAAAGACTCAGATCCATGAACTTAGTGAGTTCTGTATGATCCTCTTGAAAATGAAAATCGCCAATTTATGCATTTAATTTCCCTGCAGAAGTATAAAATTGACTGGAACCACTACCGATTCCAGAGCAGTTTGTGTGAGGGTTCTAGTCTGATATTACGAAAGTACGATACGTAGGTTTTTTCATCGTTTTCGTACATGAATATCGGTACTGTACCGTGAAATATGTTATGATCACTCCGATCCGCATTCTTATGTAGCCATACTTCATGATAAGTTTCCCCTGCCCTATTTATTAAATGGCATGCCTATGTGAACGGCCCATTCTCCGGCACTGCCTGTACATACAGGGTGTTTCACTACTTTAGGGCATAACTGCAGGAGATGATTTCCTAGGTCTTTGTAATCAAAAAAGTTCATATAAACATCTGTCCAATTTTGGACGGTTACGGAGTTATGACCGTTTTAAACTCAGAATAGAAGGTAACGATTACTGACAATAAACGGAACAAAATAATAAACCAGCATAATATATGATACATTTAAGGNATGTGTTGCGGCCGGCGGTGGCATTTTAAAAAATCAGCTTTAAGCACCAATAAATTCAAATTAAAGATAATTTCACGAAGTTAACTTTACATTCATGCCTTAAATGTATCATATATTATGCTGGTTTATTATTTTGTTCCGTTTATTGTCAGTAATCGTTACCTTCTATTCTGAGTTTAAAACGGTCATAGCTCCGTAACCGTCCAAAATCGCACACATGTTTATATGAACGTTTTTTCTTCACAAAGACGTAGGAGATCACCTCTTGCAGTTATGACCTAAAGTCCTGAAACATCCTGTATATTGTATAGCTTCGAATTTGAGGATGATTGATGAGTGATGATTTGGAATGAAGCGGTCGTTGTCAGATCGGGTTATTAATCTGGCATTTCCCTGGAAGAACCCACGAAAACGACCAACAATGTGAGATTCGAACCGAGTACTCGCCAAATACAAGCCTCTAGTGCTGTCGCAATACAAACCCATTCGGTTTAACATTTGAATCAAAATATCCTAATAAGCATCTGCTCAAATCAGTGTGACGGACAGACGGACAGGTGATGGGAAAACCCATGATCGATTTTGCTATGCGAACAGAAGCCCTAACTTAATCCTTGATTATAATTTAGGTGATTTTACATGACGATAGACAAACATGATTTCCCCAATACTATATAGGCCTATTGTTACCACTCCTATGATTTGCTGAAATAATAATTTGACTGCCTGACTGGTTCTTCTCTTCGCGTCATATCATATTTGACTTGCTAATATCCTGTATGTGGGGGCTGTAGTTCTGACCATGATTGATCTATGATGTTTGGAGCTCCGCCCCGCTTTATCATGTAAACAATGGATATCGGCTTCGGATCAATCATTGCGCGCATTGCCATCTTCCTCGTGAAAGACTGCATCAACTTGTGTTGCTGCTGGAACAAGGGATACCGCACCTTTGTTACGAGAGTTTCGATATGAGCTAGGTTATGAGATCTATGCCCTACCTGTCCATGCGCAATGAGTCGCTTTGTTTACATTGTGTAATAATAGTGAGACACCGGTCACGGTAGCCGAGCGGTCTAAGTCATGTACTGTCTTCGCTCGCTTGCAAACCGGAATCGTGGGTTCGAATCCCACTCAGGACATGGATGTTCAGTTTGTGTGTGTGCGTTTTTCTGTGTTTGTATACAGGTAGAGGCCTTGCGACGAGCTGATCACCCGCCAAAGGAGTCCTACCGAATGTGTAAGATCTAGAAAAACCGAAGTGAACGGAGAAGTTCATGGAGGTAGGCCTAGGCCCACTGGGGCTGTAGTGCCAAGGAAAAAAGAAGAATAGTGAGACTGCATGTCACAGACTGACGGCTACACTATTGCTGCAGAGAGGCGAGCGCTTAGATCAAAAACAGCGCTTGTTTTCTTGTTTTGTCTGCGTGTGTCTGTACCTCCGGGTTGTAATGTTACGTACTTTCTCTCTATCTGTCGTCGTCTTCTTCCTCTCTCTTCATGCCCTCTTTCTGTATATTTTGTTTCTTTCTCTTTGTTCCTTGCTTATGACTTTCTCTTTCTTCTGTGTAATTTGTTTCTTCTTCTCTCTTCGCGTAGTTTCGCCTTAGGCGCGCCATGCGTTTAAGATTGCAGTGTTCTGGATTGCGACAACGTGTAGTTTGATATTGTCAGTTTTATGAGTGACTATATAGGGGGTTTGGATTGGTAATTCGATTTTTTAAACACTTGCTGGTCGCAACTACAAGTAACTATAATTTTATCGCTAATTCACGCACTCTACAATTAATTACAGCACGCACTAATTCCTCTCAATCTGCTATATCGTAACCGGTTGTCACCTGATAGTGGCTTCCAACACCGTAGCTTCCTCAGGTTCCGTGTTCACATTCTTACTGGCCGGCGACTGTCTCGCAACTCACTGAACTCTAGACTTGTCCTTATATCACCTCGGCACGGACCGCACAGAATCGCCTCTCCCAGCAGTTCTTCTATTGTTGCGTCACGTAACTCGCGCGGACCGCGTAGATAACACCGCTTACCAGTTACTCCATTTGTGGATGTTACGAATCTGTTGTGGGCATTACCTAGCAACGGCCGTTTTTACGGAGTCAGTACTTAGCAACGGGTCTACATGCTTCAATATGTACCGATGTTTTGGAGGAACCTGCTTCCTTTTTAGGAGAGCATAAGCGTTTAGTGGTTCTATCTATCTACGGGTACCAAAGTACATGGTGCCATTTCCGAAATTGAAAACGTAATCTCGAGATACTCCTCCATGAGATCCAGAAATTTCCTACAGTTTACGTCGCATGCTTGCTGTTCAACATTTCAGCATACAGTGCATTTACCATCTACAGGGCAATTGTGTGGCTGAAGTCGTAAGTCAACCGAAGTGTATGTCTCTCCTTTCTTTTTGTTTCTTGTTTCCTTCTTTCAATTTTATCTCTATTTCCTTATCCATTTCCTACATTTCTTCTTATTGTAGCTTGTAGATCCATTGCTAAGTAATGACTCTGTAAACAAAGCCCGCCGCTAGACAACAGCTTCCTAACATGCACTAGTGAACAGCAACAGAGGAACGGTGTTCTCTGTGCTGTCCGTGCCGAGATATTATAATCTGGACAGTTAGTAAGAGTGCAGTGCAGTTCAGGGAACTGAAGAGTTAGTCAAAGCACTGCAGTTCTGTCGTTTTGAGCTTTGGTGTTAGAAGCTGGTAACTGAGGCACTGAGATAGTTCGGGAACCCAGAGTAATGGGAACGTCCGCCGTTGAAGCCGTTATCAGGCAACTACTTGTGAAGACACATCAGACCGAGAAGACTTAGTACATTCTGTAGTCAATTAGTGTGAATTAGCGCTACCCCTATAGTCACTTGTAGTTACGGTCTGTAAGTGGTCAATAAATCCAATTACCACTCCAGACCCCATCTGTAGTGAAGTGGTCATGGTGAAATGTGGGAGCATCAGAACGTGCCATTACGTATTCCATTACTGGTACTGTTTAGTGTACAGGATATTTATTTTTTATTAATATTAGTTTATTTAATTGTATTTGTAGTTGTTTTTATTGTAGTTGTAAATCGTATTTGCACTGTATTCGTCTTATGTAGTGTGCCCTCTATTGCTTGTGTAGTTTTGTTTGAGTGTTATTTGTGTGTTGTGTCTTGTAGTATTACTGCCACCGGCTAGAACCCCATTTGTAGTTAAAACAATAATAATACACGTGACACTATCTTCCTTAATCTCTTTTCTTTTTTATTTCTTCGCTTCCTAGTTTCTATCTGTTTCTCCTTCCTCTTTGTCTTCATTTTGTTTTCTGCTTGTGTCTTCCCTTTTCTCCACTTTCGTTTTTTAAATTTCTTTCGCTTTTCTCGTCGTTTCTTACGTAATTTATTACTCTTTATTTTCTTTAAAATTTCCATTCTAGTTTTTTTTCGTTTTCTGTCATTTCTTCGCGTTCTTTTCTTTCTACGAGTACTTGCCAAAGAGATGTAAGTTCTTGTCAACTTGAGCAACTAGTCGTGATACGTTCATGAGCCGGAATTCCTTGTCGTGTAAGAAAGAATGTCATATACCTAAGCCAGTTTCGGGACGTTCGCATCTCTTGTCTCGTGACGAGTGTGGCAAGCGGTGAGGACGCGACGGAATGCTGCACGCTCGATAGCAATGCGTTAAACGAGTCCCATTCTGTCTCTTGTAATACCGTTCATGTCTTAATCTTGTTTGCGTTACATTTTGCCGGCTAGCTACTTTCGCACGGAACATTAAAACTGATCGGATTTTTTGTTTTTGCTGGCATATCCAATTGCTTTAAAAATCATTCCCTTGCAAATAAATCACCTCTAATGCGACATTCGGTAAGGGATTGCAGAAAATGAGTCTTCCCTCAGACTGTGCCAGAATTGATTCCGTTATTTATATTCCCGTAAACTTTAAGTTACGAACACTCGTGTTATGGAACCCTCTCTTGCATTTGGCGTTCATGTTTAATTTTGAGTCATTCTAAAACTGCATTAGATTTACTCGATTTCACGTCATGTGACATGTTACAGGAACGCAATTACCATGCAAATCGAGATATACGTACATTCAGTTTTAAATCCTCATTGGCTTCTATATGTACGGCCGATAGCCAGTGATTGGCCTCTAGGTAATTGTGTTGTGAGAATGTGAGCTTCTGTGATAGTTCAGATTTTCAACCAGTCTGTTATAACAGACTTCTTTCTGTTTTCTTAGTTTCCTTCCTTGGCCCTTTCTGTCTGCCTGTGGTTAGGAGAACACTTATGTTATGAAATGCATAAAGTGTATTTGCAGCCTCGTCTGGTTGCTGGAAGGCCATGTATTGCGTGATGCATACATCTATGCACTAGTCTTCACATGCATTTCACGATACTCCTTCACGGCGGTAAGTAATTGAAGGGAGAATGTCCAAATTGAACTCATGACGCCTACTTGCCTACTAATTATGTTTCTAGTCCTACAAATTATCACTTTCTATACTATTGTTATGTTATCTTATTTTTGTGAAGAACTATTCATCCAGGTAAGATTCTGTCTGTTCTGGGATAAAAAGTCAAAGTTTGAGCCTAATTGTTGATGTACAGACTGTACTTTATGTAGTAATATGCAGATACATACCTCCAGTAGTTGATCAGTTATCGCTTAACCCGGAATGCTAATGGAAATATTCTCGCCGCACCGTGCTGCTATTTTACAAATCATGGCTTCAACAGAAGTTGCATATTTTTCGATGAACTACAGACATTTCAGGACTCTGTATTAAGTGGTGTTAGTGTTGCTGGCACCTCACAACTTTGTATAGACCGTAGTGGAACAGCTTTCATACTTATTTTCCTTAAAATCGATGGACTTGTTTGCAGTTAAGTTGAGGTACACACAGGCAGAGAAACAAACATGCACACGCGCACACATACGCACACATACGCAGTATGATTACTTCATAAGTCCACTTTCCTAGCTTAAATATGTTTGATGGACCAGCCTTTGGCTTTTAGAAATGAATTTAGTAATCAGTACAATCAATTCACTGTTTTCAGTCAGCCAACTTTCTTGTGCAAGGTAAGAGATATTTGTTCACTGTTATTGTTTACATTATATTGTATATGAGCTTTATTGCAGATACAAATAACTTGTACTCTTCTCCAAGTATAATTAGAATGATCAAGTCAAGGAGGATGAGGTGGACAGGGCATGTAGCACGATTGGGGGAGACGAGGAATATTGGTGGGAAAGGCAGAAAGAAAGAGACCATTGGAAAGACCAAGGCGTAGGTGGGTGGACAATATTAAAATGGATCTTAGAGAGATAGGATGGGATGGGATGGATTGGATTGATCTGGCTCAGGATAGGAACCAGTGAAGGGCTCTTGTGAGCACGGTAATGAACCTTCGGGTTCCATAAAATGCTGGGAAATTCTTGAGTAGCTGCAGAATTTGCGGCTCCTCAAAAAGGGCTCAGCTCCATGAGTAAGTAAGTAAGTAAGTAATTAAAGATGCAAGTAGAAAATTAATCTAATGTATACGTAGTCACAAGCATTACACAAGAGCTTATGAAAAATGCAAGGAACAAGCAATTTCATTATTTTAATACTGTTTTGTTAAGAGAAACTCAGTCGACTGTTACATAAGCTTTAAGATATAAATCGCTGAACGAGTGTGGAATTAAGTAGGGACGTATGTACGCAGCTGGGGGAGTCCGCCGACCATATTTCACATGCAGACTTCGTATCAGAGAATACAGTGACCGTAATTTGGTGGTGTGTTTTCATGACATTCGTAATAGTGGCCCTGGTGTACACACAAACCGGCAGTTTTGGATGTGGGTTATCTCTTCTCTACGTTCTTGTTTCCCATTCGAAATCCCGTATTTCTTGTGGGCATTGGTCATTTATCAGAACGAACAAGGCTCGTTCTTGTTGTTTAGACTTGTGTCCCACCTTTCAGGGCTGACAAACAATAATGCACTGTTAAATCAAGACTTGCGTGCTATTAGCAGCTTGATGTAAAAAGAAGTTTATTTGCGTAGGTGTTAGACCGAATTTATTGGTTAGTTTGATAACTTATTAATATCCAGCAGGATTGGTTTTCTTTGCCGTTTGCAGAGGGGGAGGGATGGGCATGACGTGCTAAAATAGCTCTGCTGCTTTATATGGAACCGCGAGGCTCATTGCTGTATACTTAAGTGCCTACCGGTACGTTGTTTGTGGCCAGTTGAATTCAATCACACCTTCTCACTCTATTTCATTGAGATCAGTTTCTTTATTTTCTTCTCCACAACGCCCAGGCCGGTTTTGGGGCCCATCGATCCTAACCAGTGGTTGGCGGGGGTCTTTTCCGGCGGTTAAAGCGGTTGGGGCGTAAAGCTGACGCCTCACCACCTAGTTGTGAAGTTTAAAATACACGGAATTCATACGGTGCTTAATCAAGCAGCGTTGCCTTTCCATCTATGGCTTTGTTCCCCAGGTGTCTCTTTCCTTCAATTTTCCGGCTAGAATATTCCGAATATTTGTTTCTGAGGTGTTGCTGCATGCTGCATGTTCCGCCCCTCCCATCGCAATCGCATTTTTCTGGAGAACAAATTCTTAATCTCATTATGTAGTTGTCTGCATCCCTCTGTTGCTTCCGCTCTCTTGCACCCAAATGCACACCGCTTTGTTCTCAAGTACCCGTTACTTGTTTTGGTTCCCCTTACAGCGATAGCCTAAGTTTGATACTTTATAAAGTAATTGTTATTGTTATTGGTTTTAGTGCAGACGAAAAATATGGAAAGAAGATTCGTATGTGTTGTGACACCAGAACTCATGCGAGAAGCGTGGATACCATTATTTGGCACCAAATTATCAGAATATTAATATTGTCACAATTTCAGTGAGTGTGGACGGGGTTGTGATTGGTAATCGGATTTATTGAAATCTTGCAACCCGTAACTACAAGCAAGAATTATGGTTTCACGTTCTACACACTACGTCTTCTTAGTCTGGTGCAGTCTTCAGTAGCCGTAGCTGCTTGCTACGACGGACGTTCCCCTTCCTCTGCTTTCCCGAACTGTCCCACGCCACAACTAGCAGCTTATAACAGCAAGCGCTCACAACTGAACCCCAGCTGTTATCTGGAACTGAAGTCAAGTCTCAGTTGAAGTTATGTTACGACCAACCATCAGTCGCCCAGTCCGTCTTGGTGTGAAGCACCCATCTGGGGCCCAAGACCAGATTTTTATTACTGTGACGGTTGCGGGTTTATTGATGCGGGACGCCCTCTCTGACGAGAGTACGGATCTGTCGTTTACAGTTCCTGCTAACCTCGCCAGGGCAAATCATTTACCGCCTATGAATTCTATCTGTCATTTTTATTCATGAATTTTTTCTATGAGGGCCCGGTAGCGGACCGCGGCCCGGCAGTTGAGAAACACTGGTATAACCCAACTGTAATACCGTCTCCACTCAGCACCCGCCTGTTGGTTAGGAGACTGAGGAGGCTATATACCATCGACATTAGACTGCATGGGGTTCTTACCTCTTACCTTTATGCCCCACATGCTCAGTAAGTGCAGGCATAACCCAGTGATACTGTAATGTAGTGTATTGGATTTGTTATTACAGTAGCAGAAAAATAGATCGTCAGAACTAGAGTTCACCTTGAACAATAAGTGAGTATCGAGACTCTGTGCACTGCGATATGATGCCCAAGAGAAGCGTTTCAGAACTTTTACTGTCGGAAATAAAGTGCACGTGTTCACTGTAAGTTACGTTAGAACAATGGAAAGGGCCACTCGTTCTGACGGAACGTTCTTGTGTTAAAACTGGGGAAATGATTCAGTTTCTTGTTGTCTCTTCTTGCTTGAGGGGAAATTGGTTCTTTACTACGAAGGCAATGTTGCACGCGACAGTAACCCGATATCCTGCGCAGACTTGCGCCTACGTAATTGAAGCAGTACCAAGAGGCTTCAGGGTAGGAGGTGTTCATTGAAGTTTTGACAGCAGCTAGAAAAGGCGATTGTGTGGATTTGCGTTAGGATGATGTGTTTTATCCAGAGCAAGCTCCTGGGCCTGTTGGTGACTTTGGGTTCATGTTAGGTGCCCTGTAAGAAATTTCATCAGCTTAAAGTTTTACCTGATAACTCACTTGTTTACACCCGATATGGATCCTGCTAGCAGCAGTAAGCAGAATTACAGATCTTTAATAGTGGTCGGCTTAATACACAACAGCCGCAAGCAGACCACGTCCAGTGGTGTTTGTGGTAGGCTGCGGACAATTCCCCCCCCCCCCCTGACACTTCCACAACTGAATGGGCGCCAAGCTGAGACCAGACTTTCCCGGAAGTTTCTGTCATATAATTCTTTTTTTGCCAGTTTAAAGCACAAGGGGCACTAAATGTACCACATGCTTTAGCATTAAGAAATATGCATGTTGCTCACAGATTATTTTATAGTTGCATGTAATCTTCAGAATAGACAGCTGTTGTTTCCTTAAACTGTATTAACCAGTCTGTGTTAATAATGGGAATGCAACGTGTGCGGTATGATGTGGGAACTGAATTTGTAAACATTATTGTCAATAAATTTGTATTGCAAAGTGTTAACAGTACTAATGTGTTTAGAGGCGAGTCATCAGCATGGATAATAGCACATATGAAGGGGTTATTGACCGCCTCTGTGGTCTAGTTGTCGGAGTTCCTGTCTACAGATCCAGAGGTCCCGGGTTAGATTCATGGCGCTGCCAGATTTTCTGAGAAGTAGTGGGTCTGGAACGGAGTCCACTCAGCCTCATGAGGATAATTGAGGAGATCTTTCAAGGAAACGGCTGCTCCGGTCTAGAAACCCGAGATTAACGGCCGTGGGGATTCGTTGCGCTGACCACGCGACACACTAACTTCGCCGAGAAGTGGCGGTCGCTCGGTCATATAGATTACAAGCCACGGATATTTTTTATAGATGGGTGTGAGACTGTGGACTGGATTCAACTGGCTGAAGGTGCAGCGACGTCTATTGTGGTCACATTAATGAACTTTAGGTTTGTGTTAAGGACGGGCGATATCTTGAGTAGCTGATCGCTGCTGGCTCCTTAAGGGCTACTCCGCTTCTCGGAGTTAGTAATTTTTTAATTTAGTGTTCGTTTACCGTCTGAACTGTGACGTACTCACTTTTCTTTGTTGCTCAGATGAATGGACTGAAACAGCACGGGCGGATAGAAACTGCTGTCGGGATCAAGTCGTGTTGTGATAAACCGGTGCCCCTCAGTAACAGCTACTGCTTACACAGTCCAACTGCCCTTACTTCACGCAGTTGTTATACCTCGAGAACACAGTACTTCTGTTGGAATTGCTGGAATTCCGGAACAAAGTCATTGCGACACAGTCTCTACAGTGAAAGGTTCTATATGTACTTACCAGTACCAATAAGCCGCACACACGGTCAGGCAGCGTCACTTGGATCTTTGAAGCTACGTATTTATTTTATGGGTACTTAAAAACCTATCCATTCACATCTATAAGACTGTATTGCTAGTGGGATGGGACCAAGTCCCTTGTACTGCGGCCACTTCTGGCCTATTGTACCAACCCCAGATGATAGGTGAGGGTGATTATATAGCAATTGATTGAATGAAGATTGGCAGGGGAAACCGAAGTACTCGGAGAAAACCTGCCCAGCGCCACTTTGTCTACCACAAATCCCACTCCTCCAGACCCGGGCCGCTGCGGTGAGAAGCCAGCGACTAACCGCTTGAGCTGTGGCGCGGCCTATAAGACTAAATTGGGAGATTATGTGTCCATTGAGAAGGTCCAGTTGGATCTATAGGACTCTAATTTCGAAGATTATATGTCCATTAGGAAGGTCTAAATTTTGAAACTTAAATCTGCTGTTTCATTCTCTCTGAATTTTATTGTATGCTTAATTATACAGTAATGTATGAACCTAGGCCTACATGTGGAGATGTTTTAGAACTTTATTGCCGAGTCGGCCTTTTGAAGAGATCGTAATTTATGAGAATCTTTAGGGAGCTGGAATGAGCATATCTAGAAAGTTATCATGTAAAAGAAGTCGTCAGTAAATTCAAATCTCACACCACATTACACTTATTTCGCCGGTGTGACAAGTGATTACGACGGGATTGCATCATATCTTGGAGAATGACACAGGCAATGGGTAGTAGAGGCCGCGCTTGCGCCTGAGACAGAGCAGCGCTGGCTGATGTCGTGCACACTGACGACTGCTTCACAGCAGATATTAGTACTGATCCCTGTGTTTTGAAGACTCGTATAGAGTACCAGCAGTATTGGTACTAGTGTTACGTAATCATATACCTTACACATAGAGAATATGGATGAAGATATTTGGAAAATGTAGGCGTATATAGGAGGACAATATTAAAATGGTTAATTCTCATTGTTAGCCTGCCATATCCGGCATCTGAAGAGGACGTTTTGCAAAAGCTTTCCCCAACAAAATTCATTAGGGATTTCTTATCGTACCTTCCCATCCCACTCTTCTAAATTTCACCATGTTATCAGTACGCATACAATTTGACCATCGTTGTGTATTATTTTAATTGGTCACACTTCATACCCTTTAGGCCCAAATATTTTCTCGAGCACTTTGTTTCCAACACTGGTAGCGTATGTTCGCTACTCCTCATAAAGAGATTGTTTGTATGCCTGTATAAACCAGTTAACAGAATTATTGTTTTGTATATCCTCCTCTTCATCGTGCTGAAAATAGACAGGACAACAAGCGCGTTTAGAGTTCTTACTGTGGACTTGATTTCTATTGGTTATTCCACGTACGAACCTACGAGTGTACATGTTACGTGCGCGTCCTCGAGAGTAGGCCCATGTACTGCTGCAGAAGTGGAATTGGCTAGCGCCGGGTTAACTATTCATGGAGGACACTTATTAAAGCACTTTACAGTAATGTTACAATGTTAAATAGTGAATGTGTAGGAGATTCCGCCTTCATATTACAGTAATAGAGTATTATTTCGAACATTAATTTTACTCAAAATTACTGTTTATTTTTTGTGCTCATCGTCTGGTATTCAAGAGAACAATGTTTCGGAAAGTGGATCTGTTTACATCCTCAGGTGAGGGGTGGGTCCGCTAGAAAGAGCTAACCTCAATCACTGGACAACCCGTTTCAGTATAAAATAAACAAAACAAACTCCGTGGCCTGTAGTACGCAAGCGAACTATACCGACCGAGCGAACGCCGCTTGTCGGTGAAGTTAGTGCCAACTTTAGCGGGTAGAGGGTATCGTGTGGTCAGCGCAACGGATCCCCACGGCCGTTAATCTAGGTTTTCTAGACCGGAGCCGCTATTTCCTTGAGGTAGTTCCTCAAATATCCTGGCGAGGCTGAGTGGACCCCGTTCCAGACACACTACTCAGAGAATCTGGCATCGCCGGGAATCGAACCCTGAACCTCTGGATCTGTAGGCAGGGACTCTGACCACTAGAATACAGAGGCGGTCCATGTCAGTACAGCTACAGCTACAGCTACATAAACACCTGAGATGAGGCTTTCATTGGGAAATATCTTTCATTTTGTCACGTATCACGTGACTAAGACACGGGTTTTGGATTGGTGAATCGGTTTGTTGGATCTTCACTAGTCGTAACTACAAATAATTGTAACACTTTCAACGTTACAGACGTTAAGTCTTCACAGGTCTTCTATTAACTTCTCTGACAAGCACTCGGCACTAGTCTTCACGGGTTTATAACACCGGAATTATAACAGTCTCACTGAATCACACACTCTAAGTATTACACATGAATGTAGAAGTTCTCTAATCATACTCCTAAGTCTTCTACTTTGTACAGACCCCACAGAAAACAGCCCCTGTTGTTGAAATGTGTTTACTGAGCCATTTCATAACAACTGTCGCGACGCAGGCCTCTTAGAAAACGGTCTATAATTGAGTTTTGTTTACCGAGCCGTTGCTTAGCAACGCTATGGCCATGCAGGTTACAATATATTTTTCCCGTTATCCCACATTGACAAAGCCTGAGCTCAGGTGTTTACATAGCTGTGTTTATGCTGACGTAAGTTGTGGAGTGATTGAGGTTAGCTCTTTCTAACGGACCCAACTGATTAGGCTTCTCCCACCCCTCACCTTAGGATGGAAACAGATCCAGTTTCCGAAACGTGTTCTTTTGCCTTATTTAGAATACCAGACGATATGCGAAATCCAAAAACCTAGTAATCCATCATCAGGGCGCGCCATAGCTCAAGCGGTTAGTCGCTGGATTCACACCGCGGCGGCCCGGGTTCGATCCCGGTCTGGTCAAGTGAAATTTGTTGTGGACAAAGCCCCTCTGGGGCGGGTTTTCTCCGCGTTCTTCGGTTTCCCCTGCCAATCTTCATTCCACCAGATTCTCAATATTCATAATCACCGTGAGCAGGCTACAGTAGCCCAATTAGTGGCCGCCGTGCTGAGTGGACCCAGTTGGACTCCACCCGCCACTATGCGAATTTAAAGAAAAAATCCATCGTCAGAACTCTTTAAAATTATTTCTGCTGTATATTAATAGTACTATACTGTTACAATGATGCGTTGCTTAGACAATAAAATGCAGTACAGAGACCGTTGTTTCTCCTATTCATTTCGAAGGCTACTGACACCAGTGTTTGCAGTTTGATGAGTTCAGATCTCCACGCACGATGGTCCTTCTGTCGCTACGTGTCAGGAGTTCACAGACGAAGAACGAGGTACAAAAATTATGCGATAAATAGTATAAACTCGCTATAGATGCCGATAGAGTGGCGGCTGGTCTGGTCTTCCAACTTTAAGTGAGTTTGTCGCAAGGTTGTACAAGATGTAACGGTTTAGATCCACGAAACGCTATCCAATTGCGACGATGAACAATTGAAAACTTACGGCTCAACTAAGTAATTTCATCAATCATTTGTCATATTTCTCATTAACTAATGCCTGCATTGCAGTCCAGGGACGTGAGAATACACTTCTGCTCTGTAACGTCAACGTTAAGGAATTCAATAAACTTGTAACCATAAATCACAGTTCTTGAGATACATGTAGTTGCTCCGATGTTCAGGGAATACCCCATCGCTTGAAAGGTTTACCACAGATTTGTATTGTCACGTTTCATGGTAACGCGGCAAGTAATTAATTGGTTCCGGATTAGATTTTTTATATATATTTATTAGCAATCAGAATTAAATACATTCTTTAAGCTATTTTGCTAATTTAAATACCGTCCTCGTGTGCTTATTGTGTCATGAGGAGGGCTCCTCCAATGAGAGATCCTCTTCAACC
>NW_019734317.1:3181195-3184850 GCF_002891405.2 Cryptotermes secundus
AGATCTGCTGGCCATAATTTCTTTAACCTTCGTTGTTGTTCCAGTAGGGGCTGCAGTAATGTATTGCTATGGTGTCCTAGTTTATCATGATGTTTTATGCTTTTTTTTTTGGATGACTTCTTTGATGAATGGTACATTGAGAGCGTCATGTAGGGTCTGATTAGTCACATACCAAGGTGCATTTGTGATCATCCGCAGTATACCGGATTAGATGAATCGAATTATTGGATATTCACCAGGCGGAACTACAATTAGTTGTAACACAATCTCACTGTAAATATAACACTTCGCAAGTACGAACAATGATAACATTCTAAAGTTTAGAATTGCTCGTACTTGCGAAGTGTTATGTTTACAGTAAGATTGTGTTACAACTAATTGNATCCTTTAGAATCTAAAGGATAATATAACTACACCAAATAAAATAAAGACTTTACTTCTGACTTTTTCTAGCTTCTGTCTCTCTTCTGTTGGTCAGTTCTTTCCCTGAGGTAGCTTCTGGTCGAACCGTGTGGAGATCACCTCCTTCAACAGTAGAGTTATCGCATTCCTAGCCGTTAATGTACTGTGGATGTTCTTTGCCGTGTGAACGGAAACGTTTCTGTATGCGTTGCCTAGGAATCGACGTGACTCTTTATGCAATGCATTCCTTCTTCAGTCGTATTCGTTGCTGTGGAAACGTGATCCAACAATGCGCCTTCCAGCAGCGGCGCCTTCCGTGTTTCCGCGGGAACGTGCTGAGATAAGCCCCGCCCAGCAGATGGGCAGATTGCAGCTTTCAGGCGTCATATCGCAGTACTTTTTATCTCCATCTCCGTTTATTTATTTGATTCGATTGTAATTCTTTTCCTATATCATGTATGAGGAAATAAACACCGATAGAGGTTCGTGTTATTTTTCGCGGACCGCTATTTGCCTGCTTCCCTATTAAAGTACTGCAGGCATGTGATCCGTGGCACAGGACAGAGGGCGACAGATGGCTTAGTTACATCGGGCTTGAAAGAATATGAATCAGCCGAGTGACTATATGACATTAGTCTGCAATAGGTCCGCTTGAAATTGGGTTTATTTTCTCATTGGAGGGGAGCTTACTAAAGAGTAGTTTTTACCTAGTCATTTGTATCTGATTAAAGGGGCTGTCCGCTTGGAAACGGAGTAGAAAGTATTCTAATATATATAACGTATCATAATTAATGTAACATTACCTAGCTACTGTCTCACATTTATTAATTTATTTGATTAAATTCGACAAGTTATATCGTGCATTTTTTCCCGTTCATTGGATATCTATCGAAATATTCAAATGCGACTCACTTTGACTTTCAAATAAGCAAGGTTATTTTATTGCCAGGTACGCCTTACTTAATTTGTCTTCTTGTCTAGGTCGTCACCAGGTCAAACCCAGCCTGCTATCCGATGTGTACAGGTGGGGAGGAGATGGAATGTAATGCTCAGCAGGTTACCTAAATTTGCTTACGTGGCCTAGAACTTGTGTAACGTTACCACCGCGAACAAGAGAGCGGAACGGCCGAAAGCACGGAATACTAACGAAGGAAAGGAGTTAGACGATGCTGTACCATATCAATAATGTGGTTACATGAAGTTTTCTAACGACGGAGGGTGGTGTCCAGTCCTAGCTTAGTCCATTCGGGTTATTTCCAATATAAAGTGACATTAACTCAGCATTCTCTCTGAATGGTTCGAGTTTCTCTCACCAGTTGGCGTTTAACCACTACTCCATATTCATCTGTCACTGCATGTTAAGACTGGAATAAGTCGATACTAGTCTGACTTGCTAAGACTTGGGGAACCACCGAGTATCACGTGACTCATGCTGTGCGACAGGGTTCTATGAGAAACATGCGACATCTTCATGAACCGTACTCGACTCGATTCGACTTGACTGGACTTGTTTCGAACAATGTACCAGCAGCTTAGGAGTGCTGTAGGCCCTACCAGCCAGTACTTAATTAAAATATAGCGCTGTGTTGGAATTTCGCCTCCTACCGACCATTTGGCTGAAGTAAGAAACTTTGCAATATCGAAGAAAAAAAAATTTGTTATTAGTTCTATATATCAGTTTCTTTCAATGTGTTTTATTGTCAGATATTTTTTGTGTGTAACACTGCGGCGTGTAACCATATGATGGACAAATGAAATATACAGCTTAAGGACAGTTAAAATTAACATTTGACAAATTAAATTGAATTAAATTGATGCAAATAAGCATTTAAATTTGTACTAAGAGCGAATGCAAAACTCGCCTCGTTTTTAAATGATGCCTTACTTGGAAATGAGGTCAGATTCTGGTTTCAACCGCTTTACCAACCGGGGTACGAACTGCACTGGCAGGAGGTTGGACTATCGGCTGGAGTCAGTATGGATAAATCAGGAAGTGGAAGTACCTGTCCCTTGCACTTCAGTGCATAGACACGGTTTTATTCTACTGTTCCAATAGCTACTTAACAACAGTTGGTGTAGACCTGCATTAAGGGCCCCACAGACGGTCCGTCTTAGCTTCCGTTTTGCTTGCGCAGGTCCAAGACGTCAGGTAAGGTTTCATAATCTGTTAAATGTTAATTTTAACAACTCTCTTTAAGCTGTATACTTCATTTGTCCATCATACGGTTACACGCCGCAGTGTGGTAGAATTTTCGCCCCTGTACCGTCTTAGGCTTGGCTTGAAGTAAATCTATCAGCGACTGATTTTTATGTGCGTGTACAGGCATGTCTGCGAGCAAGTTGGAGCGTGTGGGGGGCCTACAGTTTTAGCGTCAGTTTTAACTAATCTTTCCAACTGTGCACTTGGATATGTCGGACTTGAGAATCGTATCCGGAGCATTTTTGTGCTAATTCATTCTAGTGTATCGTAGTAATCCGTGTTTCTGGAAGATGAAAAGTAAAGAGTACTGTGATAAAAAAAAGTTGCTTATGAACAGTTACGAGTTAAGTTATTGGAAATTGATCCCGAAGCAGTCTCATTGCATTGTCATTCGTTCTGATATGTAGCGCTACCAAATGAAGAAGGTGTAAATAAGTCTCATTGTTCATCCTTAAATAACTGTACCAATCTCCCGGTTCTAGAGTTAAATCTTTCAGTAAATTCATATGCGAGAGGTTATTTCGTTTAAGTAACCAAGCGTTTGCCCATTTTGACCTAGTCCTCTTCTTTCTAGTTTCTGATCTCAAAGCTGACTCTAGAGCGGTGTAAATTAAAAGTTCCTCCAACATGTTGCTCCGTGCAAGTTCCGCGAAAACTGAACACAAGACTGAGAACAAAACGGAATGTCTGTGCCCTCTTCAGCGTTCCGTCTTACCTGACGTCTTAGAACTGCGCAGGCAAAACGGACGCTAAGACGGACCGTGTATGGGGCCCTTTAGATATTCGAGTAACTGAACTGATTCGTAGCACCGCACGAACACTGTCCACTGAGATGTATCTAATTCTAATGCGCATCGTTTCGGAGCTTCTAATGGCTTCCTCAGATGGCAGCCTTTTACTGCTCGTTGAACTGCATACAGTACGACATTTATCACTGGAAAAAGGGAGCAATAATTTTTATTGGTGTAAAACTTGGTTTCGCGCCAGAGGGGAATAAGAGGGACCGAGTATAACAAATAAAAACACGACGTTTCGGAAACTGGATCTGTTTCC
>NW_019734318.1:0-198 GCF_002891405.2 Cryptotermes secundus
AAACCTTACCCCGGGACAGCCATCGGATTTCTGAGTGCAATAATATGAGTAAGTATTCGTGATCACTTCCCATTTCATTACAAAGCGCAGAAAATAATCGGCTGTTAAGAGGACGGGCTTTAATAAAATTGACAATTTTTACTGCCTCGTCTAGAACGATTTTCATTTTGGAGGGCATACGGCGTGCAGCTAATACTT
>NW_019734318.1:235-491 GCF_002891405.2 Cryptotermes secundus
TGCGACTTTCTGGATACGTGCGACCAAACCATTATGTATTCCCGACATTGCCTGAGCACCATCTGTGCTGATACCTACACATTTTTCCCACTGAAGTGTATTTGTAGTTATGAAGTCATTGACAACTTTGAAAAGGGCTGCAGCAGTTGTATTAAGAGGTAACGATTCACAAACTTTATTTTCGTGTTCATATCGCACCAAAGCTACCAAGTTAAAATTATTTGAAATATCGTGGCTTTCATCCAACTGCAACGCA
>NW_019734319.1:0-4113 GCF_002891405.2 Cryptotermes secundus
TAAGATGATTTTTAACAATGAATTGGAATGGATGTTGAGCAGTCACGGGATATTTCAAGGTCCCAGTTTAGCATTTGCCTCAACGGACAAAGAAAAACCACACAAGGCTTCCTTCTAAATAATGAGTTTCCTGCCCAAGATCTGGATGCTTCATGAATGAGAAGCACACAAAGTGCGTGAGTCAACTTGCTTGGTGAATACAGTGGGTTTATTTATATCTCAGTAAGTGTGCACCACCATCATCAACACACTCTTATCCCATTTTGTATGACATTCCTCATGTTTATCTCCCCAATAATTTTAATTTTTGTTTATGATGATGCTTTTAACTTGTATTTGGAGGCTGAACAGCCCAAATCTAACCCAGCACACCAAATACCGTATTTACGCATGTATGGGCCGCGTGCGTGTATAGGCTGCAGCACAATTTTCAGACAGAAATTATAGAAAAAATAATTTTCTTGGAATATTATTTCAGGAGTAGAACACCCTGTATTACTAATTATGAATATAATTTTTTTTTTAAATGAAGTGTGATTTCGAATATTTCGAATATAAGCCGCACCCCAGTTTTCCTCTTGAATATTTGGCAAAAAATGTGCGGCCTATACATGCATAAATACGGTATCCTAAGATGTTCTGTTGTGTTCCTTACTTCCTTGAGGTAAATGCCAGAACAATGCCTCAAATTAGGCCATGACCACTTCCATCCACATCCTTTCCAATTTAACATTCATTAAGTCATCCTACTATCAGAAAGTTCCCGACTATAATTGTTGTAACTGCCTCAGTGAAAGATGAGAGGGGAGGCCAAGGTCACACTTCCACAAGTCTGTTGCATCAGTCTGCCACATGACACCACATTGTGAACATGCACTGTTTTTACACAAGTGCTTTTTCGACTTCATGTTTTGTTTTGTCTGCAATAGATGGTAAAATTGAACAATGTGTCTGCATCAGGTTTGGTGTGAAGCTCAGTAAATTTGCTACCGAAACCCTTGAAATGCTTTGTGAAGCTTTTGGAGAACATTCTTTAAGCTGAACAGCAGTTCTTGAATGGCATTCACATTTTAAGGCCGGTCAAATGTCAGCTGCAGATGACAAACGTTAAGGGCAACTAAGCACCAGCAAAACGCAACAAAATGTTGAAAAAATCTGAGAAGTCATCCATGAAGACCGTCGCTGAACAATCCATGAGCTCGCGGACACCGTTGGGATCAGTTATGGAGTTTGCCAGGAGCTTAACAGAAAATCTGAACATGCGCTACATTGCTGCAAAGTTTGTTTCCAAACTCCTGACAAATGATCAAAAGCAGCAGTACATAAACATGTCCTGAGCTATGAGAGAAGGCTAACAAGGACCGAACTTTTACTCATATCTCTAGGATCATAATGGGTGACAAAACCACAGAGTTTGTACATAACAACTACATGGTTATTGTTCCCCATCCTCCCTACTCACCAGGCTCAGCCCCCTGTGATTTTGCTTTGTTTCCAAAATTGAAAATGAACCTGAAGGGACGTTTTGAAACAGTGTCTGACACACAGAGGGAATTGCAAGCAGTACCTGACAGTATTAAGGAAAGTGACTTCCACAGTGCTTTCGAAGCGGGGAAAAAATGATGGGACAAGTGTATACATTCCCAAGGAGACTATTTTGAAAGAGATGGCCGCCAAAATTGAGTAAGTTAAGCCAGCATTTATTTTTTTACCTAGTCTGGGAACTTTCCAATAGCACCTCATACTATGTAGCATGAGCTCCTGATAGTGTTCCTACATAAACTACTTCTTTGTGATGCCCTCAGAGGAATTTGATCCATGCTTAACACATGTCTATAGCCTTCCATTATGGCACTCGTGCAATCCATCTAAAATAAGTTGAGCAGAATTCTACACAACATTGTGTTACCATTCTCTGTCCAGCCTTGATGTATTCAGGATGTTTTATGAAGCGGAAGTGGACAAGTGCTTTGTCACCTGTGCGCAGACACTCTTGTGACATGGACAGAATGGATGCTGTCTGACGGATACTCCCACAATGTACTATGAGAGACAAGATCCATATTATCATAACCTGCACATTTTCAGTAAGTCATGTGGTAATATTATGATTCAGTGGCAAAAAATACTCCAAGCTGACATCCTCACTACCATCTGTGAGCTGACTTGTCTAGAACATGTGGGAGCCTCTAGGTCTCACATCTCTATGAGCCTCCATGGCCTGTTACATGGACAGCTTTACCTTTTTTACATATTAAAAGGGTAAAATACACATTCAGGAACATTTTAGAACCAACTTCTTTTAACATTTATGGCAGCAAATACCTTAAGCACATTATACAAGACTGTATTTCGGAAATATGTGTACTCTATCAGAGCAGGCACTTCCACGCTTGTTTCGATTACTAAAACTGAAATTACAAGATTAATAATGTTTAGCTGATTCCTAACATCAAATATAAAACGTCTATCAAATAATAAAAGAATATCATGTAACACATGGACCCAAAAAACAATGCAAAACAACAATTTGCAAATTTTTATCCTTAGGTTTTCACAGTTAAGAGCTCGGTACATAACATCTTTCAGGTGTAAGCCATACGGAATGTTGAAGGTTCAAAATTCTGTACAGATTTTATATAAATTCCAACATTTAGCACTGAAACACAGACAATTACAAAGAGAACAACACAAAATCCAAGTAATAAATATGAATTTCTTTATACGCACTAAGAGAAAACAAAAAGGGACAGAATTAGGAATACAGTTTTTAAGACATTCATATCCAAAATATGGTACCGGAGTTAGAAGAGAAACAAATACAGTGGTTTGGCCAAGTTAAGAGAATGGATAGAACAAGGTTACTGAGAAAGTACTCAAAAGTCAGATGAATAAGAGATCAATTGGAAGTCCGAGAACAAAATACTTCAACCAGGTACTAGAAGATATCAAGAGGACAGGAAAGACCTGGCAAGAAACTGAAATCCAGGAAGAAAGGACGGACTAGACGTCCAGCCCATTGACCTTTATTAAATGGAAATGGAGGGGAAAGGGGGGGGAGGATGAGACTGATATTAGCACCAAACTGTCAGTGTATATGAATAACTCTATGTTCTGAAAACACAGTAACTAAAATGATAATAAGAAATATGAATTTCATGCCACACTTTCCGATAGAAATCCCAAATACCACTGAGACCTCAATTTATGCTCCAAATGAAACAATTCCTTTAAGAATGGCCAAAAATCCCATTCTTGCTTAGAATAGTAAATTAGTGAGGAAGGATGTGACTTACCCATGGCTTGGTAACGAGAACTAATTGTTGTTGGATGATGGAGAACTAAAATTTCGCCTTCAAATTCCCAGCATGCACTAGGATTTACTGCTGGAGATACCATCACCATTCCCTTTCTAATTTGTGACCTCTTGATCTGAAAGAAGAATGAGTAAAGGTCATACACAAACACATTCATATATGCTAGAAGAATTTCAGAAGCACTGAACAGGGTCACCAGGGAATGTCACAATGATTACCATTAATTCGCATAAAGATTGCTTTAGCATTAAGTGAACAGGTAAAGGTAAAGAAGGTAAAGCTATCCCTGTAATAAGCCATGGAGGCTCCCACATTTTCTAGGCAGCTGGCTCACAGATGGTGGTGAGGTTCTCAGCCTTATGTGTCAAACTCTCATTAACCCCAGGGAGATTCTTGGTCCTCATTTCTGTCGAGGATGAGTCGACCCCAGGCCCACAGGCCAACCAAAAGTTTTGCATCACCACCATATTTGTAACTGGTAAAACAGGATAATGTAGATAAATGATACAAACTCCGTCCTAAGTGCAAACAATATACATTTATATGTCTTTGATCTTGTTCTTTCTACACTACATGTTTCGGCCTCTATCGGCCATCATCAGGTGTATACTCTTAACGTTGCTGCCACACTGAACCCAGTCTAAAACTTAACATTTAAAAACACAATGTCACGTTCTTCGTATTATCAACATCTACATCGTTGATATGTGTCTGGTATGTAGATTATGTTGCACACGTCAAACCCGATATTCTTGTAGTAGCACTCTAAAAATCTTTAGTTATGATGTTTTTAAAA
>NW_019734319.1:4386-133725 GCF_002891405.2 Cryptotermes secundus
CAAAGACATATAAATGTATATTGTTTGCACTTAGGACGGAGTTTGTATCATTTATCGTGTAGAGTGCAACAGGATGCTTAAATATAATATTGTAGGATAATGTAGATATGTTTATGATTTGTCATCATACATGCCTGGCTCCACTGCTTCATTAATTACTAACATCAAACCAAACAATACACCTAAACTTTGTACTATGTAATATTTATAAAACTTTCAAGATGAATTCACAAACACACTGAAATCCTCTCATGCTAGGAACTGGATCATGACTGAGCCAAAATCCAATGTTTCAGAGACAGAGGAAATCTTAAAAATGGTCTTGAGCTCAACTATGACATGGCTGAGTGCAAGATAAGATTTCAGTTATTTTACACTGCACACTGGCTGACCTTCTTCAGGGCAAAGGATGCAGTCTGGCCTCCCCTCACTTCTCTTACAACCATGCGTTTCCTATGGATGCTCTTTACTGCAATCGGTATGAAGTGCCCTAGCGTATCTGGTCCAAGCAAGAGGGTGTCATTCAGGCGGATCACACCCTTCAAGGTTGTGCCTGACACTACGGTCCCAACTCCCTGTGTAAAACAAGAAATTGCACAATTCAGTTATATGGCCAAACCAAGTACTGACTACTTTCCTTTGATATAACATGGACAACACAGAAAATAAAAAAATTAGGGGGGGGGGATACAAAGACACCGTGATATGATTAGCCTTTTATCTCTCAAAGAATCAGAGGGTATACACACAGGAAGGTGATCTCATAAGCCTCCTTTTATTTCTTCAAAGTAAGCAAAGTAGGCTAAAAAATAATATGTTTACCTGTGAAAGCTAATGTAAGAATGGAATGCAACTTATATGTTTGTGTACATGTCAACATGTCTACCTTAATACAACTCAAATGTCACTCACAGGAACTGAATAGGTGTCATCTATTTGGAATTCAGCTGGCTCATCATCTCGGCTTATCATCCTTGCAGTCAGGAGGTTCAAGAACATCTTCAGAAGGTTCAGATTCTCCCCAGTAACATTGGAAACTTGAAATATTGGACACAACCTACAAAACAGGTACCAGGATTGCTTGAGTAATCTGTTCTAAGTTAAACTTCCAGATTATGCAATTGGTTTTCACAGTTTGTTTAATCTCACCTTTCTGACACAAAATTTGTAGCACTAATGACGACATCATCACTGTATTTAACCATAACAGGTACCTTCCTGCAGCCAGGGGACTTCAGTATTCGTACCAGAAGTCTCAGTGTATCCTGCAGGACATTTGGTGGGCACATATCAATTTTGGTCACCACCACAAATACTGGTACGCTCAATGCCAGCGCTAGTCCCAAGTGTTCTTTTGTCATGCCCACTATGCCAGCATTTGCACCTACCTGTAATATCATATCTACATTATGAACATGTTACAAACTGTATACACAAAGTAATGAATCTGTCATGTTCATTCCTTTTGTCCAATTGTCTCAAAAATGGTAAGATTTACAGAAAAAGTGTGATCAGTATAAAATGTGTGTTTTCAGCTTTCTCCACATCTTTTGTTTGCAACATTTCTAATACTGATAAATATTTAGCGGGTTACATACAAAGTGCATGCAGAAATGCACTAAGTCTTCATGGAAAATGTCCATTACAATAAACTCCACTACATCAAATTCCATGAAAATCTGTTCAGTGGTTTGTCACATGCAGAAAGACATACTGTAAATGGGGAGAATGACAGCTGCATACTTGCATCTTTCACTTGAAAACACATCAGAATTATTTCAGACAGTATATACTCTGCAAATCCTGAAAATAATGCCCCAGAATTTCATATTAAATATAACACTAAGGCATTATCAGTATCTGATTTTCTAAAAATGCTGACTGTGATACCAACAACTCCATGACTGTATTCCTAAATTGTTCCCAACCTCAGCTATCAGTGTCTCACTTCTCATGACTGTAACTTTCAATGGACTCAACAAAAGTCAGTGTCACTTTATGATTGGTGGTTTACTGGCAATCAGTTCATCTTAGAGCCAAGCCCCTTGAGGCTCATGACCAGAGATTTTTTGTTCAACTGAGCCCTTACAGTCATAGCCCTCATGTAACATCCTCTCTGAGGTGAGGATGGGATTCTCTCTTACGACTATGCTTGGCCTTTTGTCAAGTGTACATATTGCACATATAGCATGGTATTGCTAATTCTTCCTTTTGCACTATACACCTGATTCACCCAAACTACTAGTCCTCGTAATACAGCCCCGGTATGGACCACACAGAAAATGACTCTTCCATTATTGCATGTTCTCTTGTTTCTGGAGAAACAAAGTTACCACAATGGTTGTTGTACTTTTGCCTGTTTACATAGCTGTTACTTGGCATTGGGTCTACATGTCACAATATTAAAGTTAATCTTAGAAGACAAGTGTGTGAAGATGTGACCCGAGTCCAATTGTAGGCTTTCCCAATGACAGTAATTAGTTTCCCAGATCCATAACAGCAGGGATTTGTGGGACTAAATAGCAGCTGTTCAGTGACGATTCTGAAATGCATGATCCACCATAGTCATTCCTTTATAACAAGAGAGGAATTAAGTCCTTAAATATACAAGCCAAACACTTGCATGCATATTCAGTAACACTGCGATTTAGTATACATGTTCTTGATCAGTGCAGATAATAAATCCCTTGAAGTGGTCACATTATTCGAATTTACACTATTTGAACTTATATGTAAAATATGGTAACTGGTTCCAACTTGATAGAAATAGGCAATGAAAAATTGTAAACATCAGTTTTTACAAGTTTATTAACAAAATATTACAGTAAAAAATAAAAAGAACATAATTTAAATTTATTGTTACCAAAGTCACAGAGTAGTTACAGACAGCAAAATAAAAACAAATTCTAAATATCATTCCTAAAGGTAGGGGTAAAGATAATCCATCAGTATAGCATAAGAAATAGACATTTTCTGCTCTAGACGATCAAGAAACTCTTATAATCATCTTACCATAAGCATTCCAAAATCAGGCGCATGACCGGTCATTCCAAATACTGTGGTCTTCAGGTAACGCTCATGACCTGCCAAGTCAATGAATGTTATCACCTTGGATGATTTCTCACAGATTTTCACCCAGTCCAGGGACCCATGTTCTGGCTTGTTCACCACATTCCCTACACAAAAATGATTGAACATCAAACCAAAATCTCATTAATGAATAGGTAAAGGATTAACTTGTATAGCTGAAATCATACCTACCAAGACTATCAAATCCCAAAATATCATTCCCAACAGAACTGGTACGTCCAGATTCCATTTCATGTTTGTGACGAAACAGCCTTTGCCGAGCATGTCCTCTTCCATTGTCCAACTCTCCATGTGTCAGTACTCCTAACAGAGTAGATTTCCCTGCATCAACATTGCCCACAACAGCTACCCTACAAACAATAATTTTCAATGTTACATCTGTATTTCTCTCCCTTTCCTCTCTACTGCAGTATAAATACTGTTTTATATGCAGTGCTCTTTCTCACCCACTACATACAAGTACATCACCAAGCAATTTATACGTATCAGAAAACTTGTCAAAATTTGCACACTTATCATTGCAATGTATGTCTTGACCTTCACATAAAAACTGAGAATGAGAGTGCTGACAAACATACTGTCATATGTATTGGTGACTATACACAGGTTTTGGATTGGTAATTGGATTTACTGACCACTTACTGATCATAATTACAAGAAATTATGGCGCTATCACTAATTCACACTCCCTGCAGTTCATTACAGCACATACTGCTGTGTCTTCACCAGTTGTTGCTCACTAATGACTTTCAATGATGGATGCTCCCCTTACTCTCGTTTCCCAAACTATCATCTTGCCTCAGCTACTAGCTTCTAGCAGCAATAGCTTACAACAACTGAACTGCAGCAGTCGTCCGACTGCTCACCAACCAACTCATTCACTCCGACTTGGCTGGTCGCGTGATAGAGCCTTGGAGTGGACCACAAAGGGAACACCACTTCCAACAGTAGTTCCATGTTGCATGTGGGCCACTGCCTAGCAACAGCCATTGTCTCCTTGTTTGTTTCATGGTCATTGCCTAGCAATGGGTCTATATGCCATAACATTTTTAGAAAAAGACAGCACTGCTTACACAACATATAAATCTACAGCCCATGGATAGAAAATTTCCATAACATGGCAGGTACTGGCTCACCTTCAGTGTCATGAACTTTCCATGAAATTTCTCTTTAAAATGTATTATAGTCTTACAAGACATGATGCCCTGTAAACTGGTAGAATGGCACTAACTTCACTGACAAGCAGCGGTCGTTCAGTTGGTATAGTTCGCTTGCAGACTAAAAACAAGGAGTTTGGTTTTGAGTGTTATTACTGCTTTAAAGTTTTAGCTACTATATATAGTGAGATTAACACAGAAAGAAACTGTATCTCAGGCCACTTATAAACACAGACTTAAATAACTACTCCTGAAAACTTTCAGCTTATCTCTTTCCTTAAACACATTACAGGATTTGCAATACAAACTGTTATAACCTGATTTCTAAGAAGTCTTGCTGATCTATCCTGCGTCTCACCAAATACTGCCCTGTGACGCCTTCATCCACTTTTCGGTGCCTCAGTGGCACACAGTCTGCATCCAGCGTAGCAGCCAACGACTGCAAAGTGGCCACTGATGCATCATACTCATCTTGCTTCAACCCACTTTCACTGCCATCTACAAGTTAAAAACATTCTCGTCATAATAAGGAAATAAACATAGAGGATACTGCATTACTGGCTATGAATGCTGATTCATCTACCTTCACCAACACCAACATCAAAGATGGTCTCTCCTCTCCCATCTTCTAGTCTCTCTTTGAGTCGCTTTTGTAGAAGAACAAACTGTTTCTCATTTGGACTTACCAATGCTGTCTGCAAAAGGAAGTCAATAAGCATGAATGTTAAACAGAAACACTTCCATGTCATAGTTCCATGTAACATGAAACATGAGGATAAAGGGAGGTGAGAAATACATACAGAATTTCAATCAGAAAACTCGGGAGGGGGGGGAGATCTGGATGCAGCTGTCATGATAATAAAATGCATGTTTACTCTTTCTTATCTGGGAGCAAGGGATTTAAATCTCCACCACTCTGGTGCCAGTGACCAGATTTTAACTTGGGGCTAATCCGATCTGTATTGCAAGCAGTGTCACAATATGCCCGCTGGGCTGTGCATGTACCATCCCGATAGTGCAACAACAGAGGAAGAGTGTGATAGTGTGAACCAGTTTAGTGGGAGGCTGCAACGTACCTACAGCTTCTGTAAATGGCAGAGAATTACTTGACCAGCTAAGCACCTATCAGGTTCTCAAAAGAATTATGATCAATGAAATTAGTTAAATGTTGGAAACACGAGATGAGGAAAAGAAATCCAAAACACACAAATCATTTGAAACTATAAAGGATGCCATGTGAATTACACTTTCACTGTGACACTTTCCTTCCAATCCTACAAATGTTTTGTTAATATACCGTGGGCTCTGCTTTGCATACCCACAATCCAATCATAACATCCAATACTGAAAAAATACAGGTTTCAAGATGCTCTTCTAAATAAGTACTTTTCGTGAAAATGTTTGATAGTTGATGACAGAGGGTCTATTAGCAGATCAGCCTACTGCCTGAATTAGTACAGCCCATAATCAGCACGTGCAGTGCTCTGATGGCACATCCCATTATCCTAATATCATACATCATCATTATAATTTCACTGAATTAATTTTTTCTCACATTATTCTCTGATGATGGTAGCAGATGTCTGCTTCAATATGCTACGGCTGGCTTCTTTGGAAGATTTTACTACATTCACCAAGTACTTTAAAAAAGGAAAAGGGTTGAAAATAAAGTAACCAATTTCTCCACTTACATTTCATAAATGAAATACCGACATAATTTAAAGAAGCACTTCTATTACCTTCATTCTTACGGAAGAGTAGTCCACTGCTGGTGGTACCGACAGATCTTGTGGTGCAGAAAACATATTAGAAGTTGCCTCTGCTTTCGTTGGAGTCTGATCCACAACCGCTGCCATGATCTAGCTTTCTTATTATTTCAAAAACAATTGTGTAACTGCCAGTCGGAAGATCCTCAGCCGTGTATTCGATATCCCATATTAAAATCCAGAATAACTGTTATTCTACATATGCTAGACATTCCTCACAAGTACAGGAACTGTTAAAACAGATAATTCGTTAATACTTGAGATGGTTAAATCAATATATCTGTACTTGATACTTGTAAATTCTGATAGTCTAACATTTAATCTGAAATGATAAAAGAAAATACTTGCTAGTTAAAATAGGAACTCTATAAATGTGGGGCATGCGGTAGCGTAGTTGGTCGAGGAACTATGCTACAAGCCGGAAGGTCACGGGACCAAATCCCGATGAGGTGGATTTTTTCAAGTTACCTAATGCTTCCAACTGCACTATGGCCCTGGGGTCGAATCAGCCTCTAACAGAAATGAGTACCAGGAATATTCTTGGTGGTAAAGAGCGGCCGGCGCATAAGGCTGACAACTTTGCCGCCATCTACGAGCCAATTGTCTAGAAAATGTGGGAACCTCAACATCTCACATCCCTGTGGGCCTCCACAGCCTGTTACAGGGATACCTTTACTTTTTTTTACTCTATAAATGTAGTCCATGTTGGTGTTTAATTCCTGAGCTTTTTACTACTGAAATTACAGCTTATTCTCCAATAATACTGCCTACCAACACTATATGGGGCACGCAGTAGCGTAGTTGGTTGAGGCACTATGCTACAAGCCAGAAGGTTGTGGGCTCAAGTCCCGATGAGGTAATTGGATTTTTTTCAATTGACCTAATCTTTCCAGTTGCACTATGGCCCTGGGGTCAACTCAGCCTCTAACAGAAATGAGTACCAGGAATATTCTTGGGGGTAAGGGGCGGCCGGCACATAGGGCTGACAACCTTGCCACCATCTATGAGCTGATTGTCTAGAAAATGTGGGAACCTCAACATCTCACAACCCTATGGGCCTACATGGCCTGTTACAGGGATACCTTTACTTATTTTTTTACCAACACTATATAGGCTTAATATTGAAGGCATCATTAAATGGTAGCGTAGTTGGTTGAGGCACTATGCTACAAGCCGGAAGGTCACGGGATCAAATCCCAATGAGGTGGATTCTTTCAATTTACCTAATCTTTCCAGCCACACTATGGCCCTGGGGTCGATTCAGCCTCTAACAGAAATGAGTACCAGGAATATTCTTGGGGGTAAAGGGCAGCCAGCACGTAAGGCTGACAATCTTACCGCCATCTATGAGCTGACTGTCTACAAAATGTGGGAACCTCAATATCTCACAACCCTATGGGCCTCCAAGGCCTGTTACCAGAATACCTTTACTTTCTTTTTCGCTTATGACAAAAATAATGCCTCTTGAAGTGGGTGTGATATAACACAATGGCTGCTGAGAATAGTGTCCTCAAACATGCATGCACTATTTGTCCTGATGGAACAAATTCTGCAACATACAATGAAAGTTGTCTTCCATGATTTCTAGAATATCATTCTAAACTTCTATTCATAAGGCCTCTAAGTTACCTTGATTATTTACATTAACTTCCTCTTTCATGTATTCTCATAGACAAAAAACATACACATTACAGGATGTGACAACCAGTGTTATCTACAAATTATTTCTTCACCGAAAGTAGTCCATAGAGCCAACACTGTTTTCTGCCGTGGGCGAGTGTCCTGGTCTACTGAAAATACGCAAAACTTGGAATCTCAACATCAAACAATTCGTTCAGTATGCTAACTCAATGCAGTTTGACAAAACACACACAATAAAATAGCTGATGGCTGAAAGAACAAACATGCCATAATAACAGATGCTGCCAACTGAATGTGCGTGATTTTATCTCTGGAGAACCTTTAACATTGTACAGCAGGCTTTAGAGATCAAAATCTGGAATGTTATTCCATAAACAACAGAAGTTGAAGATATCAGCAAGTTGGAGACTTTGTTACAATGATGTGACATGTTTGGAGGTTGGTGGGCACAGCTTCTAGAAGGTATTATACTATCAGTCAAGCAAAGAGGATTTTCAGACACTATGTGAGTGTGGATAGACCTACCAATTCAATAGCATCATGCCAGATTATTTTCTTAAACAAGATGAGCAGTCTACTCCATGACTGGACATCAACAAGGCTCCACACAAATAACAAACATCTGTGTATGCAACTTTCACACATTACGAACATGTGAGGTATGTCTTGAATTGTTATTAAGGACCTGAATGGAGAGTGTGTGATTTCAGAACAAACTGATTTAAGGTATGATTCGCAAGAAGCGATTAGGGCCGTGCGATTCAGCTGCACAACTCAAGCCGCAGCGGCTGTACGATTGCACCATTCCTAAGACGCGGCTGTAATCAGGTAGATTTTGTGCAATTGGTATAATTACTTCCTGATAGTGAGAGAGAAACGCATGGATAAAAGTGGTGTTCTTTGTCTACAGATGCTCGAAGATGAGGAAGACGAAATTTTACATCCTGGTATTGAATGAGAATGGTGGAAATAGATCTGTGTATGGCCTGTTCAAAGCAAGATCAGAGGAGGGATTAAATACCACCCTAATTAATAGGCACTTAATGAAGGATGAATGTGCCACTAATTCAATTAAAACAATGTCTTATGTGCTTGAAAATGCCACTGTTGCATCTTCTCGAAGCGATGCGATCCATGCGACTATACTGGTCTTGTAGGCAGTCGACCAGGGCCGCACATCCAGAGACACTGCGGTTGAATAATTTCCTACTGCGCATGTGCAGACTGCCGCATCGCCCAGCCGCAAGAGTCACTTCTTGCGAATCATACCTTTAATGCTCAACATAACGAGGAGAATTTGTAAAACTGTTCAATGATGAATTAATACATTATTCAGCAAAGAAAGCTGCTTGACTACTGCAAAAATTGTTCCAAAATTTGGCAAGAATTGAAAAACAATTGCTTTCCTAGATTTTACTAGCACATTTCACAGAGTAAAAGAGTAGCACAGAAGACTTCTTACAAAAGGTGGAAAATCCAATTCTGATTATAAACCTTGAAGTGTAAAGAGTTCCTCAAGATCAATCCATGGAGCTGCAGCAACTGTACATAATATGCTGCACTTCACAAGACATCATGAATTTTTTCACTCGATTTAAAACAAACCTACAAGACAAAGTTTACACAGAACAGAATTTAGAAGTTCATGATAGGTGCTTCAGAAGACTGTAAATTTCCTAAACTAAAATCACGAAGATTAAGGTCTGTGTATAGTACAGTGGAGTTTATTTGCATTCCACACACCCTTTGGGCTAAACAAGAGGATGTACAATATGTCAATAACAGAAGTACAGAAACTTATTTCACATATAGATCCACGCGAAGTTTAAGAACTTTTAGAAGAAGTAAAAAAAAAAAAGTCATTTCACATACAGATATGCAACAAGCTTTACATTTTTCAAAATATCATTCACAGAGAATGATTTGAGAGGTAATATTTTAATGCAGGCTTGAATGCTTTATATCATGATTTAATCTTTTAGTAACTTCATACCTGTATAATATACTCCTTGACATTTAGTGAAACTGGCATTTGTGTAAAACAGACCACTACACATACTCGTACACTCCTGTGATATAAATGGATGATGTAATATTGCAAAATACGTTTTCAGAAGTATTCTGCATATTAGGTGGGGATATAAGAATTATTAAACATCTGGTCTGTCCAGTTGTATATTTCAAATAAATTTATGCCTCTACAGTCAGTACATAAAGCGTTCAAATTGTGTGATCTGAGAGTATTGTGCAACTTGCCTGTGTGCATCAACATCTAAACAAACTGATACACCACAAGTGGTAGAAGAAAACCATTAAAATCGCCTATTTTATATTAACGTCTGTGGAATTGGAATTGTTCATTCTCAGAGAGGCTACAAACTGCACTAACTACCTGCTGTTCCTTGCTTTGAAAATAACAATGACACTTAATAGGCTGCCAATAGATTTCACTCTAGGGCATACTTGCATAATAGTTATGAACTTTTGACAGCTTCAAATTTTGATTCTTTAGCATTGCATGATATGGTATTCAGTCATTTACATACTTAAAGATCGAAATTTGTCTTAATTAAAATGTTTTAAACACTATGCTTCAATGTCAAATGAACAGATGGAATGTCAACAAGGTCTGTTTGAATTCGTGAACGTGTTTGGTTTCACTCTGTCAGTGCTTTTGGTCAACAATAAATGCTCCTGAGAAAATAAAAAATTTATCTGGCGTTAAGTTCAAACAGACTTTCGATGCTGTCACAACAAATATTTACCTGAACTGTAACTATTTACTCTTCAATAATAAGTGCCACCATTACCTGTCACCACTACTACAGCTTCCGGTTGTCAACACGGGTAGCCAATGGATACATCACAATATTCCCTAAACAAAGAACCAGTGGAAACTGGGTCAGTAACAGCATGGTTGGATAACTTGTATAATTGTACTTCGGAAAAAGTGACTAACCCCCAAATAGTATGTGAATTTTGTTGTTGACTGGTGTTTGAGGATCGTCTTGTCTGCTGTGTATGAATAATTCTCATTTTTTCTAGTTTGATTTGTAATAGGCATATAATTTGCACACAATGTGTTTATTTGTGGATAGATTTGAAATTGATGTGTTTACGAATAATGAAAAAAAATTGTCTTGGGTTTCTGTTTATGACTTGCAGGAATGTAATATGCCTATTTTTATATTAAATGTTGAGTTTGGAACGTAATATTTGCAATTCGTATTGAACGATACATATAAAATATTCACTATTACAACCATATAATATATTATCGATTCCACATTGATAAAGTCCGGATGCTTCAAAACCTAACGTTAGAAAACATTGTGTCTCGCAAATTAATTTTTTTAGACAGCACATAAGTAATTGTCAATAGGAAATGCAATAAATTAAGTTGGTAAGGAGATGTTGTATTATATAATTCCACAACGATTGCGCTTTTGCCCCAAAATAACTGAAGTTGTTCACAGATGCAGTCTTCACTATGTTGGAAAAATACTATTTGTTTGGAAAACTGTTGGAGTCGTGACAGAAGAATAGGTGTGGCTATGAATGGGACCATATATCATGAGAGACAGGTCAGTATGATAGTGTTGACAAGGGACAGTAGTATATTAAGCTTAATGTTTTTCTATAATTTATCGTAAAAGATATCTGCTCAGTTGATATAGTGTGTTGTTTAGGTTTATGGCCCTGAATGGTTTGGTATATGGTTATCATTCTGGTGTCATATCCTAGAGCACAATATGAATCTTCACCACCATGAGAACCTGAAATCTCATCTGCTGAGTTATCTGATTGTTCCACACAGGTGAAGGAATTGTGCGCATTACATGCACTGAATAACCTGTTTCAAGAGCGTGATGCATTCAGCAAAACAGAATTAGATGCTATCTGCTATTCATTGTCACCAAATGTGTGGATTAACCCACATAAATCATTGTTGGGGCTTGGAAATTATGACATCAACGTGATTATGTCTGCACTTCAACGAAAGGGATACGAAGCCATCTGGTTTGATAAACGGAAGTGAGTCATTCAGTAATTCAAGAATTTGTCTGCTTATAACTCATGACTCTTATTTGCCTGATCTTTGGAACTGAACTCCTTCGTTTACAGCAGGCCAGAGTCACACTACTTAGTTAATTTCTTTTTCTCCCTTTCCTGTTAACCTTGTTCTGTGCCTTCCTCACTTCCATGGCTTCTTCCTTGACCGTCCTCTTCCAGGCAGATTCACACTACTTACATAATTCTTATGTTTTGAACACAGTGACTTCCAGTTGCTTTATTGATTTATGGTGGTTGACAGCTTATCAGACTTTATTGAGAAGGTGGAATGAGAATATTTGTTTTGCATTAGTAACCAAATCTAAATGTGGTGACTAAGTTCAAGGGTTAATTATGATAGAATGGCATACATAAGGGTGTGTGTGTGTTCTATTTAACATTATTATTATTATTATTATTTTGGAGGGGGTGGGTTTCCCCATGCGCTGCAACTAGTTGTTAATATATTGTGCGTCCCTCCTTTAATTATTCTACCAGTCGCCATGCCCTTCCAGTACTGGTGCTCGCTATCAGCCCTGTTCTGCCAGCCGAGGTCGACCCTCTCTGGCAGTGGTCCTGGATACTTCCCCATCTACCAGAGGAATTGGAAACCACTTGGGTGGGAAACTTTGTCTAATTTTGCTCAGAGGTCTCCTAGAGACATGAGGATCTTTTACGTGCCGTAAATCTACGACACGGGACACACGGCTTAAAGTCCCTCCCGGAGGACTTGTTCCCTGAATTTTTCCGCCCTTAAAAATTCCATGACCTCTGCCGGGTTTGAACCTGCGTACCTTGAGTCATGAGGTGGGAACGTTACCCCTAGACTGCGGAGGCCGCTTTCTGTTTAACATTCTCCCATTGTTGTGCCAGAAAGTTTGTTGAGCATATCAGCTGTTTGAGGTTCAGGTTTAAAGGTCATTATTACATGTTAGCAAAGAAACAGCATGAAAGAGTAGAAATAAGCAAAGATCGGTTTTGGAAAAGCTGATGAATCTCATTCAGGTGCATCTGTCCGTAACTTAACTGTGCTCAGAAAAGATGAAGGTGCAAGGGACAAGGTGTTAAAACTTTCATTCACTTTCATTGTGAGAATATGCCCAAATGCAGTGTGACATGCCACATATCCCTGAACCACTGTATTTAGTTTGCCTTCAGTTTCTGAATGAAGCATCATATGTGGATCATATCATGTCGTGTTAACATGGAAAAGAGACATTTCCAGCCAGCCCCCTCAGAATTGAATGCTTCTTTGTGAGACCGTAGCCCCACTGGAAATACATGTGCTTGCAAACTTGCAGTGATTTATATCCACTAGAATCTTGAAAGAAGACGCCAAAAAATATTACATTTTCAATGTTTTCAGGTTTTCCCTTTGACTTTGTATTATTCAGAATGCAGTGCTGTAATTATTTTAAAAAAATATATTGTGATCATGTAACTGTTATTTAACATACTGGCAAATACAAAATTCAGATTGCAATGGGATTGTGTTTTGTGAAACATTTTACTATGAGGAGTCACTTCATTTGTATTGAGGCGGCAACTTAAAGAAACATTTCTTTAAAATTCTTTACTTTTATTTATTTAGGTTAACATAAATTAACTATATACAGTAGACCCTCACTAATCCAGTTACAGTTAATGTGGATGCTAGATAATCCAGATTGATATATGAAAAATGAAAAATGCTGTTCATACATATGTACATACTTTAAAAGACACATGGCATTTAGAAAGGCAGATGAGTCACTGGTCTGTTCAGACAAAACTTGACAGTTTCTTCAAACCTGCATTATTATGTTCAAAAATAAGTACAATTAATTTCTTAGGCTTCCATAGATGAATAAAGATATTGTCTTTCTGTAGTTTTTGAATAAAGATTCTACACCTGACTTTAATTAACATGTAGTCTTTCTTACCAGGCATTATTGTACTCACTTCATTGCTGTTATGGAGCCCTTGTACAATTTCCAGCAATAATTTAATTTAAAGTTTTGCCTGATTTGTGGCTAGGTGAAGACATAATGCCATGCCCCACAACAAGCTCTTTTGCTGTCAATACCTTCATGGCGTATACTTCACAAAATCCAACTTCGTATTTGTGGTTGTCTTAAAGAAAAATTATTTGCTATATATTTTCTCAGAAATGTCGTAGTTCCACATTTTGAAAAATGGAAGGCAAAAGGTTAAATTTGAAGATCTTGAAAATGCAACTGTGGTGAATAAATTGGTATAGTATGGTGTCAGAAAGGGAATTTTATTAGCTTCGAAATTATCATAAAATGAGCTCTGTGACCCAGTTGTGCCAGAAGTTATGCCCCACTTTCTAAGACAGCTTATGCCAAAACAACTTTAACAACTTTGGATGTCTTCTGTCCAAAATATAGTGGCCATAAAAGAACATTTTGAAGGAATACTTACCTCCATTCGGACAACAGTCTCTAAAAATCATTCAGTTTTGAAGGATTCAGACTGATTTATTCTTATTGTTACCAATTTTGTGAGTGTATCTGTATTCGCATGTGCATGTGTTTGTGTATGATACTTAAATACAGATATTGTGTACTTCAGATTTATTATGTATCAAGTTTTGCACTATTGCTGTATTTGGAATTGTTGCCTTACAAGTGTATCTCATAGTTTGTAGTTGTGTTCATGGTCTTTCTCCATAACAAATTTTGCTTGCATAGCTCCAACAATTTTTTATACATTTCCATGAAACGTAAAGCTGAAAAAAATTTTCACACATCCATCATGTTACCATTTAACATTTCACAAAAGAATTACTTTCATAAGAGTGGCATATTTTTCAAAGGTTTGTTGTCATAAGTTGCATTAGTGTCTTACTGTAAGAAAGAAAATAGACTAAAAATGCAGCACTACTCTAATATCTCTTTGTGTTTTATATCAATTCCATATCATAATTATTTTTTAAACTGCACAATGTTTTTGCCTTGTCATTTTAGAGATCCAAAATGTCTTAACCTGGATAACATTCTAGGATTCATACTAAATGTACCAAGTGACTACAAGTTGGGTTTTGTACTTTTGCCCCTGCGAAGACGACACTGGGTTACAATCCGCCAAGTCCATGGAACATATTATAATCTGGATTCAAAACTTGAATCTCCTCAGCTTATTGGCAGGGTAAGTGAAAAACAGTTTGGGCAGGTGACTTATTTTAATGACTGTGATATCTCTACTTTATATGTTTGTTTACATATATAAATTATTGTCAGATATATACTCTTGGAGCTGCTGAAAGCCTTACACAGTCTTTAACTTGTCAATTACAGTAAGACCAATTTAAAATGAAACCAAGGAAAACGAAGATATGGTAGGAAATATTCTGCTTGAATGTTTGTTGTCTTCACATAATTTTATTCTTTTGAATCTAACTGAAAACATTCCTGTTTGCGGGAAAGAGTGAAGCTGAACTGTCAATAAAATATGTGTACATTGCTTTAATCAACAATTGAATGAAGAAAGAGTGGAACAGCACAAAGAAAGGGGAGAAACCTTGCACCACTATCAACAACTAGATGGACTTCCATAGATATTCATGATTCCTTTATATATTGATTTTAACCATTTTCAAGTATGGATTTTTAATTTGAATATTATGCAGATGAAAATAATCTTAGAGACTAATGTACTTTATCCTGCCAGCCGCACTGTAGCCCTGGGGTTGACTCAGCCTCTAAATGAGTACCAGGCATCTTCCTGGGTGGGGGGTAAAAGGTGTCTGGGACATAAGACTAACAAACTTACAACCATCTGTGAGCCAGTTGTCTAGAGGAAATATGGGAGCTTCGACGCCTCACAACCCTATGGGCCTTCACGGCCTGTTACAGGGATAGATTTACCTTTATGCCTTTTACCACATGCACACCCAGTGCATGTGCTTCACACAGTGATTGTCTATCTTACCCTGATAGTTTTTCTGGCTCATAATAATAATAATACAGTTGGGTATGTGTTTTTGCAGTTAAATGTATTCATGTTTTGATGTTTTAATTCAAGACTGAAATTTATGTTCATTTACAGATATTCTAGTATTGTATTTCAAAAAGTACATACAAAGATGGTTATCATAAGCAGTCATGTTTCTAATGTGTATTCAAGGATGACCAGTTTGAATTTTGGTTAGGACACCAGCCATCCTGACTGAAATTTTCGTGGTTTTCCTCAGTCCCTCCAAGAAAATGTTGGCATATTACATGAAATTAGGAAATGGCCCTTTTTCTTTCACATAATCTCACTGTTCATTAGGTCATCCTGCTATTTCACACTCTGTGTTCCAAGACTGTAGTGACATCATTAAATAAAACAGAAGTGTCAGATGGTGGATACCTTTTGTTGAGGTCAGGTGCTTTATATTCTTGAGGACCTATCTTCAAATCTCTGCATGGAAGCTGGCAATTGACTGAGTTTTTTTTATGGCTTTCCCAGTCCCTCCAGGCAGATGTCAGAATAGTGCCTTACTCTTTATCACACTGGAATAGGGTACTTAAATGCCCCATGCCACTGGATGATGGCTGGAATGATATTAGTTCTGTAAAAACTTATATATCTTTGGAAATATTCCTCCTGCATTATCCTAGTGAAAAAGTTTTTAAACATAATGTGCTGTTAAATTCTGTAGTGAAAATTTTTAAAAGTGTAAAAATCATTGTTTCCAAGAAGGTTGATAGATTCCTTAAGTAAAGATCATCATTACAAGTAGAAAAATCTGCTGCCACTCACAGGAGTTAAACCTGTGACAGTCCTGTAACATCTCTGTCGCTTATAGGATGCAGTGACAAAGTGGTGTTGATTGCAGGGAAATGATGTGACCACCTACCTGTTTGAGCAGCTTGAGTGCAAGGAGAAGGAACTGTTTGTGGTGGTAACGAGCGAGGTGGAGCAGAACCAGAGCTGGCAAAGTGGTCCTCATGATGAGAAGTGTCTGAAAGGGAATTGTGTGGAAGAGCCTGTTGCACACTTCTGTCTGGAGGCATTGGTGCCAGATTTTAATGCAAGAATAACACAAAGTCAAGATAACAAAGCAAATATTGACAGAATTGCAGCAGTGGGTGTGAATGTGGACTCTGTTACACAGCAGTTGATTTGCAACATTAATAACGAGCGGACGATAAATTCTCCCCTTTTGGAATTAAATAGGTAGTAATAACAGTAACATCTTTGTGGTAATCACTTAACAGTACTTCCTTACATGTGTCAGGTATGAAGACTGTGGGATTGATGGATTCAGCATATTCTTGCATCAACACTGCAGAACTATGATATCAGAATTTTCTGTGTGTATAAAACATTTTTTTTTTTTTTAGAAGATCATGGCAGTTGAGTCTTGTAATATTATTCTATACTAAAGCCAGACAAGTTGTCAGGCATGGGTTTGCTATGTATACTGTGTACTTCCACTTGTAATTGCCAAGTCACTATGTTGAGGCACATGTGTTATAGCATTGTACTTAAGACTGAACCACCTTGTTAGCAAGAAGAAATATCATTGTCTGCTAGTCAGGGAGCTGGGGCACATGTTGACCTGTTCAACCACATTCGCTCAGTTGTCTCTTCAGAGATGTTCGCTGGGTCCACAATCCACAACTCACTCCATGGAGCAGAGTCCTCCCTGAGAAGCCACCAGTCAGTCAGCTAGTCAAGAATTTCACAACATTTTCTGGAGCCCGAAGTTTCATTACCATCTTCACAAGAGCCCTCCAGTGGTCCCTATCCCGAGCAAGATCAATCCAGTCCATACCACCTCATCCTATTTCTCTAAGATCCAGCTTAATATTATCCTCTTACCTCCATCTAGGTGTTCCTAGTTTGTCTCTTTTGTTCTGGCTTTCCAACCAAAATCATACATGCATTCCTCTTCTCCCCCATGCATGCTACATGCTATGTCCATCTCATCCTTGACATAATTCTAATTATACTTGGTGAAGAGAACACTGTCTATGACAGATTTGAGGCTTTCACGGCGGTGACTATGAAGAAAGCAGTCTTCTGGGATTTGGCGCCGTGTATATGTGGTGTTAACCGACGTTTCGGAGGAACGTATCGCCCCCATCTTCAGGGTTGAANGTCTATGACATTTGTCATAATCATGTACACAACAGATTATAAATGCAGAATGCAAGTAATTCCTTATTTAATTAGACACAGACATGGGCCATGTTGTAGCTCAGGTGGTTGGTTGCTGACTTCTCACTGATGAGGCCTGGGTTTAATCCCAGGGCAATCCATATGGAATTTGTATTGACCTGGTGGCACTGGGATTTGTTTTTCTCAGAACACTTTGGTCCCTCCCACCACCCCCAGGTCTTCATTCCATCAGTCCTGCATAGTCATCTGTCTTCAGGGTCTGGTTCAGTAGGCTCATCTGAAGGGTTTCAACCTCACCCAACTCCTGAAATAAATATGGAGAAATAATGGGCATTAGACACCGGCAGTAGTCCTGCCATTGCACTGTGACTTGTGGAGTGGTACATACCCCCAGTTCCGACATATGCATGTTCACCTCTCTCCAAGCCTTTTAACACACTGAGGACTGATCTGTCCCTTTGACTAAATACCCCCCAGTTCCTGGATATTTTACAAGCATTCACTGTTCTGCCCTCGAATACTTTCTTACATATGTTTTGAAGACTAGATGACACCACTTAACTTGCTCCTGAATTAACTGCTTGCATTGGGCCTAGCTGTGCAACAGAGTGTTACCTCCTAAAATAGGAACCTCTGTGAAGCAGAACAGCACAAAATTTACAGATGTGTCTTGTTCCACTGCATGTGTGAGATGCACAAACTTTGTACTGTCTGGCAGCATAGTTGTCTGCAGTTTGTGTTTACTGAAGTCCTGATAACTCTGCTTGGAGACTCTGTTTAGGCCACCTTGCCATTTGTTGCTTCTCTGGTGATTGTATTAGAATTGGGCTCGTTTGGACTCTTTGGTTTTGGTATCCAAGACCTCACTACCTCATGCAAAAATTGTGTATTCTTTCTTCCAGTGTCTTGTACACAAAGAAGGTGCTGAAACAGTTCACATTTCACAAGCTACAACACCATCACCTTCTACAGAGTTTCTCTCAGAACTGGGTAATATGTGACCGAGTGGTTAAGTGTTAAGTTCAGTACCTCTGATCTTATCATCTGGTCAGTATGTATTGTATGTATGGTGATGACATCTAATTAGCTGTTAACCATCAACTCTACTGGGGCCACAGAAAGAAGTCTCATAGATGGCGTGGCTGATGGTGCTCAATACATCTTACTAGCTGCCTGCTGTGATATTACCTCCAGTTCCCACTGGCCTAAAAGGCGTTCCAGGTCAAATCACTGTTGTCAGCCATATCATCACCTCTTTTTATAATATTGTCACAGTGTTAGTAACTGGATTTCCCGAACTCCTACAGCTCATAACTACAAGTAAGGATTAAGCTCTCAGTGTTCTGCAAACTTCGCAAATCTCTACAGGACACATTAGGTTTCTCAGTCTCTTACAGTCTTCACTAGCCATTGCTTGGCAGCGGCTTCAGTGGTGAACATTCCTCTTCCTCTGGGTTCCTGAACTGTCCCCAGCCTCAGGTACCAGCTTCTCACATCAACCAATCCCGAACAGTTATCTGACTGACTGACTGATTGATTGCGACATCTGATTGATCCTGCTTGTAACATCTCAGTATGAACCATGTAGAAAACACCATTCCTCTCTTGTTGTTTATGGGCTGCTGCATAGTAATGCACAGTTCTTGCTCTGAGCAAGTATTCCACAATATTATACTTAAAGTGATACATAGTTATGATTTTATTTTACAAGTAGATATCCATGAAGTAAACAGCATGAAGTACTGGAGAGCACCCTACCACACTAACTTGATGACAGAACAGTTAAGATCTACAAGTTGCGTTTCTCCAAAATCTTCACCTAAAGCATTTCTGACAGGCAATTCTTTGTAGATACTTTCTTCAGGAATTTTGTTTGGTTGAATGCTGCATGACATACATAATCTCTGATCTGGTGTTTACACTTTTATTGAACAGTTTAGAGCATCAGAAGGTATTTATCATACTCCATTTTTAATGGCTTATGGTTTTTGAGTGGATTGAACACGTTTGTTGGAGATGATATTTTGATGATAATTTTCATTTCATTTCTTCTGAATCTGTTTTTGGTTCACAAGTTATCAACAACAGCAGTATGTTTTCATTTTGTAAGTCAGCATAACTGTAAAGACCAACTGTTCTTGTGACACACTCTGTTTAATGTCAGTCCAAGTGTACAGATATCATTAGGAATAGGTCTATGAATGAGTTCTATTTTCTGGCATGTAATGCCATTTAGTCCACTGACAGTACACTGTCATTCCTGCTGGTTCTTTGCTTGTCTTACTCCTCAACCCTGAGTAGTTTTACTTTCCATGGACTTTCCAGAAGATAGAACTCTTCATAACCACCGTTATGAAAACCTCAAATCTTACAGGCCTACAAACTTCTGTCATTTTTATAAAGGCAACTGCACAGTAAAATATAAGAAACAACACTATTGATTACAAATTTCAGTTTGTTTATACTGGGTAAATTTTGAGCTCTGTAAATGCAGTCCCACAGTGCTTTTCTGTTTTATTTACAGAGGTCTTTTACATAGGTCATAACTCCCAGACTTCTGCAGACAACACATAAACTTCGAACAGATAGATTCCTTGAGAAATACTATTCTGGACACCATTTTTTTTATCTCTAATTAAATAAAGGAAATATTTACATATATTTGAAAAATAGCCTGCTGCATGCTGAAAATGAACTATCTTATTAACAATAAACAATTGAAACTATGGGGAAACTTTTGCCTATGGATATCTACTAGTGAAATATTGACCACGAGAATTGATGATGGTGTGACTGAAACTTAATTCAGTTCTCTTTGTTTTGGTATGCAATGACCCTTATGTTAACAAGCCCAAGTGCTTATCACTAGTGTAGGTTATGACTGCCAACTTTCCTGTGAACAGAATGGCTAGATGACTGAAGGGGAATGTTGGAAAGGAAAGGAATTGTAACAGCTCGAGGAAGAGTTGATGGGAGTTGATCCATGGGAGTTCTTTCCATGGCCTCAGCATACATGCAAATATATGCAGTAAGGTACAAAGGGAAAGTTTAAAAATGATGCACAGTACTGTAGGTCTATGTGTTGTATTGCAAAGCAGCCTGAAGCAGTGGGAAATGGTTGAAAACAAACTTCATCACATCCCATAAGATCATAAAATTAATATTCCTTGTCATTGGAACCTTAGTGTGATGTATTTTCTGCTTTCCAGGTGCAGTAAAATGTCTTTGTTCTTGCTTAGATTTGCTGCAGACATGTTATGCTGACAATATTATATTTAAGCATCCTGTTACACTCCATACGATACATGATACAAACTCCGTCTTCAGTGCAAACCATATATTATAGGTCTTTCGTTTGCTCTCCTTTACACACTACATGTTTCGGCCACAAACAGCCATCATCAGGTGTATTACTCATGTATCTGTCACACTGCACTTAGTTTAACATTTAAAATTTAAAAACACAGGTCTTCCTGATTGTTTCTTTTGTCATTATTACCAAAATCTACTTCGTTGATGTCTTTGTTATTTACACACGTCAATTTTGATTTCTCTGAATTAGCACTTATAAAATCTTCAGTTCTAATTTTAAAATCTTTTCAATTTTCCTCTAAATTTTAAAATTTAAAATTGTCAGGGTTACTTGCCCTATGTCTGTAGTGCTGCAGCGGCTACTTCTTGTTTCTAGTACTGTACCGGTGTTATTCTGTGTAGTCTCTCTGTGTGCGTGCCGCTGCTTATCTTTACTACGTGTGCTGTCTGATGTATTAAAGATAAGCAGCGGCACGCACACAGACTACACAGAATAACACCAATACAGTACTAGAAACAAGAAGTAGCCGCTGCAGCACTATAGACATAGGGCGAGTAACCCTGACAATTTTAAATTTTAAAATTTAGAGGAAAATTGAAAAGATTTTAAAATTAGAACTGAAGATTTTATAAGTGCTAATTCAGAGAAATCAAAATTGACGTATGTAAATAACAAAGACATCAACGAAGTAGATTTTGGTAATAACGACAAAAGGAACAATCAGGAAGACCTGTGTTTTTAAATTTTAAATGTTAAACTAAGTGCAGTGTGACAGATACGTGAGTAATACACCTGATGATGGCTGTTTGTGGCCGAAACATGTAGTGTGTAAAGGAGAGCAAAACGAAAGACCTATAATATACAGTTTGCACTGATGATGGAGTTTGTATCATGTATGTTATGCTGAAACAATTAAAGTTATTTTGGTCGTGGAAGCTGAACTTGCTAAACTGACTCCATGGGACCATAGGTTGAATGTTCTTGCTCACATTGCAACTACAAAAATGTAAAATAAAAGTTCTTACCTCAAAGAACAAAGTAATTTGGTTTAATTCTTAATTAGTAGGATAGAGAAATGTGATTCAGAATGTGCGCTGTAGTGTTTCACCATGTTCACGCCACATGAAACATGTTTCATCCAGATCAAATCACACGTTCTTAAGTTCAGTCTGTTATGAGCACTGAACATGTTGCTTGCACAGTGCTTCCAGATATGTTCTCCGTTGACTTTTGTGGCTTCTGCCCACCTGAACAAGGACATACAGTCCATTTCTGAGGTCTGAGGAATCTGCCCCCTTCCCCCATTTTTGGAAATAAATATTAAAATTGAAAAAAATATATGAAAATATTACAGATGTAAGTATGAGTATCATAAATGAAAATTACATTTTAAAACAAATTATAAATCACTCCGTCCAATGTGACCTGTAAGTTTTTTACTACGTAAAAACTTAACACCCTTACATGTTTCGGTCTCTGTGGACCATCTTCAGAGGGCAAACATCACTACAAATAGGAAACCACTATCACATAATTTGTTTACACGCAAAGTANTTTAATTAGCATCAAGGAATCTTATACATTTTTAAAACTTACATTCCCAGGAAACTGCTGTGTTTGTGAAACGTTCTATTCTGTGTACTATGTGTTGTAACATATAAGTGTACATACTTTGCGTGTAAACAAATTATGTGATAGTGGTTTCCTATTTGTAGTGATGTTTGCCCTCTGAAGATGGTCCACAGAGACCGAAACGTGTAAGGGTGTTAAGTTTTTACGTAGTAAAAAACTTACAGGTCACATTGGACGGAGTGATTTATAATTTGTAATTGTTATTGTGACGGACCAGAATGAAACAAATCAAAAAAATACATTTTAAAAGCTTATTCTTATGTCCTGAATTCTCTAGGGCAGTTGATAAAATAGTCTTCAAGAGCATAAACATCAGTTTGTAAGTAAATTTTCTGATTGAACCACTGACACACATGCCCGCACGCGCGCGCACACACATGGCTGAGCAAACACTCAGGTTGCTCCAAATGATAGCATTATGTCTAGAGCATCTTGCCTGGTGCAGGGAGCATGTCTACCTGGGCATGTAGTCTTGTACTGTCTGGCAGTCTCTTCTCTGGTATTGAAAATATGTAGCAATAATAAATGCTGATTGAATGTTAACCTTGTCACTGCCAGGTAATTAATGTCCAGCAATACTTTGAGTGCAGAATATTTTTGCAGTTTCTCTTAAATGCAAAAATAAAGTAGAGATGCTATTAATACATATTAACTCTTACCATATATTATGAAGACAGTTTTGGAATACTTGTTGACCCATTTTTACTAACTGTTTTGTATATAATGTAGGGCAGGTCTGATCAGCTTCAGACACTGAGTGTCATTAGGACCACATGGGGCCATTAAGAATATATATTATTTCTTGTATGTATTATTATATAATATGTGTTATTTCTTCAGAGTATACAAATACAAATGGGGCGCATGGTAGCATATTAGGTTGAGGCACTATGCTACAAGCCAGAATGTCGCAGGTTCAAATTCCAATGGGATCATTGGATTTTTCAATTTATTTAATCCTTCCAGCCACACTGTTGCCCTGCAGTTGACTCAGCCTCTAACATGACATGTTGATTGGTCCTGTTATTTTAGATGATTGTATAACATAACATAATTACCTAGACTATCTGCAGAATGAGTTACCAGAACAACTAGAGGATGTTCCTTTGGCTACATGGATTGCTACATACTTTCAGCATGATGGAGCCCCTTCTCATTACACCCAACTTGTGATGCAATATCTGAATGACACTTTCCCTAATTGATGGATCAGTCATGACAGTACCATTAAATGGTCATCAAGATTTCCAGACCTGACCTTGTTAGATTTCTGTTTATGGGATCAGATGAAGAGAAGTGGATACACATGGCGAACTGCTCCATCACATAATGGATGTTATCACTTGCATAAGGGAACATCAGGATGAACTCAGACAAGCAATATAGCATGTCCTCACACGAGTTACAAAGTGCATTGATGTTTTATGATGGAATTTTCAAAAATGTATTAGAAACAGTACATAATATATCTTTCTTATCAACAATTTTGGAACTGTACAGTGGAATAGCTCTATTTTGGAAAATGTATGGAATAGGACACATACATATACACCTTTTGCTTAAAATGACTGATACTATGACCTCCCAGAATATTGACATTTTCTTGTGGGACACTCTTGTATAAGTTTATAAAGTCAGACCTATAAAGATACGCACAAAGCAAGGATGCTATATTACAGATGTCCATAACATTACCAGCTCAGCAACGTAAAGGTGAAGGTCATTGAGAACCAGAGCCCTTAAATGTAATAGCTTACTATACTTGTTCATTAAGAATCCTTTATCCCTTGAAAGCCTGAAGTTCCTCTAAATAATATTTATTCATTTTCCACCATACAGAAGTCACAGTACATCTCCATTACAAAAACCATGTGTTTAATGCTGTTTGAGGATATAGTAAGTTTATTTACAAGAATCATACAAAATATACATATACTCTTCTGTGAGAAAAATTCATATTTTCTTATTGTTAAAGTAGGTGTAGCACCACCGCATGAAATGTTTCCAGGTTGATGGGTGGTGGCATCATTGAAAAAAATATATGTATATTGCTGATGTTTCAGAAATATTATCTTAGTGTCCAAGGTAAAATGACCCAGTGAGCTAGCTGATGCTTATAGAACATGTGGATAAGAACTGTTCCATTTTTATTTGTCAAGTGATGGCCAGTAGCAGTGAGGCACAGGAATAGGCCTTGAGATGGCCAATATCATTCTGGGGGGAGGCCTGAATGAGTAGGATGCAGCTAGTCCAACAGTGTAGAGACATACATACAAAGAGGCACATAAAAACAAAATAACACACCGACGTCCATACGAGCTACACAAAATGACACGCAAAACACTGATGTGGCAAGAGGAAGGCAACACGTGAAAACATAACCAAGTGTTAAGAAGAAAGTCGTCTTCTGGGTTTAGGCGCCGTGTATTCTTCGTTTTGGCCGACGTTTCGGACCTGCTCTGAAGATGGAGGCGATACGTTCCTCCGAAACGTCGGCCAAAACGAAGAATACACGGCGCCTAAACCCAGAAGACGACTTTCTTCATAGTCATCGCCGTGAAAACCTCAAAACTTACATAAATAACCAAGTGTTGTTTTCAAACAAATGTCTTTTAATGAATGGATGATACAAAATGGAAAACATTGAAATATTTTAAATTTGGAAATAATTCATCTTAATTACATTGAAAATACAGTGTATTGCCAACTCAAGCAACCCTGAGCAGGGTCCACAGCAAAGGTGGCTGACTGCTTGCTCAGCCAGTTGTGGGATGGGGGACCATTTGACTCTACCCAATGCTCTCTCTTTACCTAGGTCTTGGGCAGTGAGAATTAGGCTCTTTTTAGATGTAAATGTGTATAAGTATACACTGGACACTTTGCATCATTCTTCACATTGAGACAGGAACGGCCTTCGAAACAGACTTTTATTCCATACTGACATTGCTGATCACCTGTGAAGGCTTCAGTGCCTCATAAAAATAACATAGATACAGGTATACATATTTAAATATCTGAAAATGAAAAGTAAATTAAAATTATAGTAAAATGGGAAGTGTATGAGTAGTGCAACACTTCAAGCATGTTCACCCCATTTTTTTAACTATCCCCAAAACAGACTTGCAGGAAAAATCTAAGAGATAAAGTTGTCCCTGTGCTGTTAACTAATTAAGCACTACATCATGAAGATGAATGGGTAAGTGGTGGTATAGGTCCACATATTCTTTACCTTGGCAGTAGTTTGAACCGAGTGGTCAGCTTCACACCCTGATCACTTTACTCCGGCATGGAGGAGATAGCCGACAAAGGGTGGTCCTTCATTTTGGTGGCTGGGAGTGGGCTAACAACTACTCACCATAAAAAATAAGCTTGTTACAAAACGTCACAAAGAGGCTCAGACTTTTTCTCTGCAATTGTCCAAAACATTTTTCACTCCAATAAAGTGTTTGCAAGTTACACTCAAGATGAGTGCAGAAATGCATGTAAGTCTTCATGTACAAAGCATCCCATAACTAAAAGTGGAATGTTTTACCAAACTTTAATAAAACTCCCCATTATCAAATTCCGTGAAAATCATTTAAACTGTTCTTGAGTTGTTGCGTATAGACAGACAAAAAATAACACATCAATTCTGATAGGTGTATTTGTCAGCTTTTGATTGCAGGCAAATCAAGCATCTAACAGTCAGTCAGACGTAATCATGTGGTGCCCAAGATCATTGGTGCATATCCCATTCCAAGCATGAGCATTAGCGTTTCTCTACTCAAGCCACAGAAATAAGTCCCATTGATTGACCCCTTCTGCATCCTCCAAGCTGTTACACTTCCCCCTGAAGCATACTTGCATTTATTCCAGTCCAGTAGTGTATAGTCAGTCCCTTCACAAGAATATCCCCCTCCTACCTAGGTATTTTGGGGATACAGTAGCGTAGTTGGTGAAGGTGCTATGCTAAAAGCTGGAAGGCTGCAGGTTCAATTCCTGATGAGGTCATTGGGTTGTTCAATTGACCCAATCCTTCCAGCTGCATTAGGAACCTGGGGATGATTCAGCCTCTAACAGAAATGAGTACCAGGAACCTTCCTCAGGGTAATGGGCAGCCAGCGCATTAGGTTGACCTCATCACCATCTGTGAGTCAATTGTCTAGAAAATGTGGGAGCCTCGACGTCTCACAGCCCTATGGGCCTCCACGGCTGGTTACTAGGGATAGCTATACATTTTACCAATGCAATCTAGAGTGTTGTTCATGATAATAAATAAAGGTCAAAATTTACACATACACTTCTAGCAAAATATTACTTCCCATTTGTTCTGTACAACTTTATAACAACTTTACTGCATTAATAACAGTGTGACTTTATATTAAAGTAAATGGCATAACACACATTTCATTATATATGTTTGTGGAATACATCCAATTACAGGTATCCTCCATTATGCAACAGCCGCATGCCCAGCAGTAGTCACATAAACTCAAAGTCATGTAACTAGACATTTTGTCTCATATTTTGTATCACTGCATTTAATTTTCATTTGAAAATATGCACTTCAGTTCATTTTAAAATGTTACATATTTGCTGTTAATGAGTTTCAGTTATTAAATTTTAGACAAATAATTTCATTTTCCACATAAAAATTAAAATTCAAATTATCACATGCAATTGCATAAAATCAGGAGATAAACTATACATGCCATCAGGTACGTGTGTTCAGCATTCCAATAGATACATCTCAAAACACAGGGCAGCTCTTTTGTCGTGTGAGGACCAGTCGGTCACTGTCCAGTTTCAGCTCGGACAGTCTGTTGTAAACACTAGCTCTGGCCTGTACTGGCAATTCACGATCTCTTCCAAGGACCCAGATGAGATCTAGGAAGGCAAATAACAAAGCTGCATAATTCAGCACAAGGATTTCGGCCCCTAGTAGGCACTCAACATTGCGTACAGTGGGTAGCTGCCAGATGCATCACATCACAAGCTAAAAACCAGTCATAACTTCTCTGTGGTAATTTAATTTTATTGACATTTTATTGTTTCATTCAGAATTGTCAAAATTTAAGCACGCATGATGTTTGCAGTCTGCCACTTGGTTCTATACAGCTTGTGGGATTATCCATCATTCCTCAGAATATGTGTTAATGTAGAAAATTATCTTCTGGGTTTAGGCACCGTGTATTCTTCGTTTTGTCCGACATTCCTCCGAAACGTCGGCCNATTTAGCAAACTTTTAGCAGCAAATTTGAAGCACATTTAATTTAAATATACGTGTGTGTGTGTGTGTGTATATATATATATATTTTTTTATGTTTGTGCTTCATAGTTCCGATCATTGCAGGACATATTTTTACCAGTACACTGAAACTATGCGCTTTCTCATATATATAGTATGTGTGAAACAGTATTGTGTTGGTGAAATAGTCTAGACGTTTTGATGTACTTGCACATTTTGACCACCCCTGAATACCAGAAATGGCTGTTAGAATTCCATCTCTCTTTGTATATATATGTATATGTGCCTCGCTAGTGCCTGGATGGTGGGACGAATTTTATTTATGTTCCGTATTTAAGATTTCATCCAGCATAGGCTGGTGCCTGATGAATATTAACATCCCAGCTCCAAAAATTAGGGGGCCTTCAAAATGCAAAATGGCGATTTTCTTGCAAACTACTCACACGATTTTAATTAAATTAAGGTATTTTATGGACACCATATCCCGAGATAAAACTGAATAGTTGGTATCATCAGGAAAATGGGGTGGCCCAAATGTGGAACGTCAACTTTGTTGAAAAGGGTTTTGCCTGTCAGGTGGATTTTGCTGTTGTTCGACATGCAGCAACAAACAGCAGCCTACCAGAAAAAAATATTTTATTTCCAAGGTTATGTAGTCAATGCGAGTCATATATTTTAAAGGGTGTGCCATGTCTTTGCAAAAACTTTTTATGATGCGGCCCGTGGTTAAAAACGGAGTTGAACAGTCCTGGTTTAATTTGTGTGCGGTTAAATTTTTAACGGGTATTACGCCGATGTACATATTTTAAAATTCAACTTTTCTGTCGGTTTCTGCCCTTTCCTACCACGGACGTAGAACACTCGGAGGCATGTGAAATTTACCCAATCCCCCGGCCATATGTATGGTAACCACAGCTATTAAAATGATGTAGAAGTACTGCAGTAGAATTTTTTGATGTGTCGTCATTCTCACCCCCCCTTTTCTGTACGAAAAACTGTAATTTAATCCGAGCATTATTCCTTGTTCAAAGTTTTAGGTATCGTACGATGTGAAATTTACAAGGAGAGTAACCATATCCCAGGAGAAGAACCGAGTACTTATGGTATTTTATAAGAGAAGAAGTAAGGAAGGCTATACCTGCATGCATTATTCCGAGATTGGAGCAGGACCACAGAATGGCATAGTTGTCATAATCAGTGTCAAGAACGCGGTAAACACCCGATCCTGGCATCATACGAGCTACAGCTGATGGCAGCCTTGTGTCTCCACGGTAGTTCAATTCTGCTCCACCACTCGTCACCGGAAGAGCTGTACCAAGGCTCACACTTGGATTGCCACTTCTGCAAGAGACATTCATGAAAGGTTTGAGGTTTCAATGCAGTACAGATTCATAATGTGGTCTTCAGTATTATGGCACCATGTTACAGTCCTGTAGTTGGGTACCAATATTTCGGAGGAACATACAGCTTCCATCTTGAGTGTTAAAGTGACCGAAGGATGGAGGCAATACTTTGTGCCAAAATGTCACTACCTACCTACCAACATTAGTCATTTATAATTATGTTGTAGGTTATAAAAAATAGAAAATGGCTAAATATAGGAGAAGCAAGAATTGAATTCTAACTTGAAAATCTCTTCGTGCTGAAAGAAGGCTTATATAGAATAATACTGTTATGGATCTTAGTGAATGGGATTGATGTAGATGCCAAAGTTAAGAATGCAAGGATCCATACCTCCCCTCTCCCATATATCTTCATAGCATACTACATAATTAAAGAAGTACAAGGACAACTCTTTGGATATTGAAGTGGGTCAAAATAGGATCATACGTTGCACTGCTTTATGAGGGTGACAGTGGCAGGCATTGCTGATTGTTTCAGAGGCGTAAACCCGATTATCTACAAATCTGAACAGGGAATTCCCTACTGAAAATAAAGTTAATATTTTATGATATTAAGGGTCCATTTGTGAGGCGTAGTCAAACAGAAGAACTTTCAATAAACTTAGATGAATTAAGTCTTGATAACAAAAACTACCAGCCTAACCCCTTACGGCACATTGATAGTTGTATGCACCACATGATTCAACAGTGAGGAACTCTGCATTTTGCCCACACTGTGCATTTATATATTTCATATGATTCTCACAACAAACAGTGATTATTTCTCTTAATAACAGTCACAAGAATCTGTTGCCAAGTATGTGAAACTTATTATCATTAAAACTTGTGTTGGTGGTTTAAAGAAAAAATCTTTCTTTGTGGAAAATGTATCTGATCGAAGTTGTACCACACAGTGGTCAGGATTGTACCACTTACTCTACAATTTAGATCAAGCATTTTTACAGGTTTAAATACTTCTGTTGAATCCATTTTTAGTTGTTTTTTTTTTGTTTGATACTACATTCCTGTTTGTAGTGCTCTTATTTTAAATATAAAGTTTTGGTTAAACAAAATAGTTGCATTTATAGACTTAGGACCAGAAATGTAAGAACAATGATCCAAATTGTACCACATTGTACCCACATGATTTTATTCTTAAGTAGGAACAAAATATACTTACAAACGGTTAATGTGCTTGACTATAACCTTGAGAGTCCCAGATGGTGTTGCTGTGAAATTTAATGATGTGCAGCTGGCAAACATCTCCATCATATAGAATGATCTTTCTACTTCATACCATTTTCCTTCAAACTAAAAACATGGAACAGTTCATGAAGATCAGTACCAAGTACAGAATTTTGGGTGGTCAATTGCAAATATAAAATTTAATATTAGATGTGTGGTTCTCACAGCAGTGCTTATGAAGGTTACTATCTTCTGTAATCCTGTACAAGTTCACAAATGTTATGGGGGGATTTTACTGTGTGTATTATCAGGGTGAGAATAGAGTGAAGCAAGTAGCAATCAAAGCAGCCCTGCTTGCTGTCTGCTCCTTGCTGTACTCTCCTAACAGGTTTTTATTTGGTTTTCCTCAGTCCATATTAGGTTAATGCCTCATATCCGGCCATTGCCATTTTCTTCCTTTTTAATTAATTAATTATTCACTAATCATCCTACTTTTAGTGCTATATAATCTTATTGTCATTGCCCAGGACTGCTAGAGCACCAAAATCTAGGAGGCTTGATGGTCTGGACATGTAGCGAAGAGGCAAGAAATGCTTACAGATTTTAATTCTTGAAAATGCTTAGAAGATTAAAAAGGAGGTGAATATTAAAATCAATCTTAAGAAAACATGTTGAGGGATTTGGAGGTGGATAGTGATGACTGAGGATTGTGTCGACTGGCAGGCTTTGTTACCAGAGGATTAGTTAAATGTTGGAAGCAATATGGGAATGTCAAAGTGACTATAGTGGAGCCGAGAAAAGGATTATTACGGATCGCTCCCTACTCTGTCTGTCATCCCTTCCTGCACTTCCCATACTTTTCCCCCACTCTTCCAAAGAAATTGCAGAATTATTTGTTCTGTAGGGTTAGGTAGGGGGACGCCAGGAGTGGGCTAGATAAATTGGTGGCACGTTCACGCCCCTCCTAGCAACTGTTATCCCCACCACCCATAAAAATTTTTGGGCTGATGAACTGTAGTACTCTTCAGCATCCAGTACATTCAAAACAAGCATTACTGGAAGAAAATATTCATGTTATGAATTGCGGTAGTTCTGATGCAAGTTCCTAACATTTGTTATTCTTTGCAACATGTCTTGGGCAAAAAATAAATAAATAAGTGGTAAAGCATACTAAGGACAGATATAGGCCATAGTGCAGAGGTGAAACATGGGTCAGACATGGCCTTATCAGCACGCGAAAAGATAGTCCATATTTCAGTGAGGCTTACACTAACCGTGTGTGAGCCCAGGCGAAATCAGGAGAAACTCGATGCAGTACAGCAGGCATGTTCAACTTCAAATAGATTGTGATCGACTTTTTAGTGTCAAAACTGCCAGTCATCTACCACCCCCTCGTATCGTCGTACCTCGCTTTAAGGAAGAATATTGGTAAAAATAACACGACACATGATGTTTGTTGTAAAAGCAACATACGTTGAAAGTACAGACTACTTTAATACGTACTTTCCCGACAAAATCTGAATATAATAATATTATATTACAAGTGAATTTACATTCTTTTCACGTATAATTTCCTTATAGGCCTACGAGATCGACGCGTTGGACATGCCTGCAATACAGGCTTGAGGGGATGAGGCAGTGCATGCCGTTCAAAGCCGTCGCGTTAAATAAACGAGGAATATCAACACACTTCTGTCATTTGTATTCTCTTCTTATTGCTATCTCCACAGTGAAATAATCGACTATGTGAAAGAAGAGCTGACAATCGATTCTCCGAAATTCTTGAAATAAAGTGGGTTTCACTTCTAGAATTTTGGAATTTTGAAGACTACTCTCGAAAGTTTCTAGTCACTGCTTAAGAGTCGTTACTCAAATCTTAAGTAAACAAGTGAAGTTGTCTCTGTGCTTAATTAGTTAAGCACTATGCCACTATGAAGGGAGCCGGGGTAGCGTTGTCGGTACAGCGACTGGTTACGAGCTGGACGACTGGGGGGTCGGAGTTCGAGTCCTGGTATGGTCAAGAATTTTCTCTTCTCCAAATCATCTAGACTGGCTCTGGGGTCCACCCAACCTTCTATCCAATGGGTACCGGGGGCTCTTTCCCCGGGAGTAAAGTGGCAGGGGCGTGAAGCTGACCAATCACCTCCAGCTAATGCCCCCATACACCAAGATTGACTGACTGACTGACCGTCAGTCGCAATGTGACTCTAATTTTGACTAATGTGTTGAGTGCCACTGAAAGACAGTTCTGAAGGCTCCTGGGGCCATTCCTTCCAAAGTTTGTATCTTTTTTATGGTACAGAGGTACTCACGTCACTTGATAAAGCCACGACAGTTTAATGTCGTCACTCATTTATATTTAGTTTCATTGCCTCCGCACAATTTTATAATTAAGACCTCGAATTAGTACCGACGGTGTGACGCTATTAGGACTTCCGCGCCAATATCGTCAGGGTGTCCTTGTTATCAAGTTCGCAGAACCAAGAATGCATGCGAAACGTACGTATGTGGTACTGAGTTTGCACCCTGTTTCTGTGGCCGTTCTAAAGTACAGGTTATGCACACAACATGTCTTTATGCCTCTCGCTTCTCTCAGTTCTGAGCCCTGTAACTAGTTGCAAGTTGTGCAGCTACTGAAGAATTTCCGAACATATTATGGAACCAAACGGTTCATTACCGTGTTCACAAGAGCCCTTCACTGGTCCCTGTCTTCAGCCAGATCAAGCAACTCCACACCATCCCATCTACTTCTCTAAGATCCATCTTAATATTACCTTCCAACCTACATCTCGTTCTCCCTAGTGATATCTTTCCCTCTGGCTTTCCAACCAAAATCCTATATGCATTAATCTTCTCCCCATTCGTGCTACATTCCCTGCCCACCTCATCCTCCTTGACTTGATCATTCCGATTATACTTGTTGAAGAATACAAGTTATGAAGTTCCTCAGTATGCAGTTTCCTCCAGCCTCCTGTGACTCCATCCCTCTTCGGTCCAAATATTCTCCTCAGCACCCTGTTCTCAAACATCCTCCGTCTGTGTTCCTTAGCTTAGGTCGTTTATGCAACGACTCCGTGGAAATCCGAGGTCTTCTGCGACACTTCATAACAATTTCATTTTTAGGACGAGGTTTTGCCCCACGCCCAATCCCCAAGCTGCAGGACCACCCCTTGTCGGCCGTCCGCTACTATTTATTCAATATATCCGCAGCTACCCTCCATATCTGGACGCCGTCTCTATCCTCAGCCTGAGGACGCGCCATGCCATGGTGACAAGGGGCTCTCTTAACATGGCCCCCCAGACCCTTTATCGGAGTTAAATGAAAGTTTATGTAGGTAGCCATAGAAATACGTATATGTATTGAAATGCACATGAAAATGATAACCCGCTCAACTGCTGGAGTGATAATCATGGAACTCTGTATTAGAGTTTGTTGAATGAATTTTAGTTCAGATAGGTCTCTCTTTACATGAATTTCTAATCGAGGATAATTGATTTTATAAGGTGCGGTGTACGAAATGAAGTTCAGAGCTCATTATCATACTGACTGCATGAAGCGTGGCTGATAGTCGCTGAAATGGTCAAGAAATTCACTGCCTTGAAGAGCACGTCACTCCCTCCCCATCCTGAGCCACATGAATCCAGTCCACATTCCCCGTTGTTTCACCCTTGCATCAACTCGTAGCACCGCTCCCTTCAGATGTTGCGATGAAATATTAGATTTCTTAGAAACTGCAAATTTAACCTGTTTTATGAACATTCGTCTTCCGTTGTTTCACCGTCTAGTGTACCTTTCGTCATATAGGCCACTTTTCATACAAAGGCATGTGATCACGTGCACCGTACTGATTTCACACAAACTTTGTTTCTGTTCTTGAGACTGTAGAGTGATAATATCGTAACAATAGGCTACTAATAAGGAAAGAATGAACAGTTGCTGACTGCTGTAATATTACCTCTGACGCAATAGAGCTACACGTACATTCGTTGGTTTAGAAACGGCGACTGTTTAAACTATCCAGCAGTCTGAACAGCGGTAAGAATCCAGTTTATATATTTCTCAATAGCAGTCACATTCCTGAATATGGAATGTATTGCCTTCTAATATGTGACACCGTGTAGTCTGATGAGTAATGACGTTTCGGAGGTTAATACTGCTTCCATCTTCAGAGCCCGAAACGTTGCTAACAATCTGTCAGACTACACCACGTGACATCCAGAGGCGGTGCGTCATTAGGGGCTAAATGGGCTAAGCCCCACCTGATTTTGTTGTAGTATTGAATTTTCATATTCATTCATATTTTATTCTGTTTACTGAGACCAAATTTGTATCAAAATATTAATATTTCTCGTTTTCATGATGTAATTAAGGAGACACGAAAATGCAATAGTGATGTCTTGGCCATATCATAGCTTGTTTGTGAACTTCCCTCTATTCTTCCAGCCTTGAGTAAAACGTTCTTTGTAAGAACAGACAGAGGGTAGGTTTTCTTTGTAAGAATAGACAGAGGGTAGGTTTTCAGACACCATTCAGATTCCATCTTTCAGTTGTGTTTTGAACAGTGGAGAAGATACAAGTTCGGGAATAAAGTAATTTTAGCATAGGCCTAAATTAAAGTTGTTTTTCAAGTGTAATTTCCAAATTAGGTTTTAGGTTAATATTGTATTCGTATTAGAATTAGTGATTAATATGAATAGGGTGGACGCCCTTCTGAAATCACCGTTCTCAACTTTGAGTTTAGAAGATAAATTAGAAGTAAATCTCTTGGCGCGCATCAACCAACAGATTTCAAACTTGATGAGAACTGCAAGACTCAGAAAAGAACGTTTCCGTTATCTTGGTTTCACAAGAAGAAATGGCTGACTCTTAAGTGAAGAAAAAAATCATTTTTTTGTTTTGTGTGTTTATTGTTTGGTGGGGAAACGAGTTGGACTGTGACAGGTATAACTGACCTTAAACATTTGTCAGAAAGCGTTAGAAAACACGAAGCGTCGCAAAGGCATATTGAAAATAATGTAAAAGTTAATCTCTTTGGTTCTGTCAATATTTTCACCCAATTAAATGATAGCTATAGGGTTTCTATTCAGCGTCACAATGAACTTGTGGATAAAAACAGACACATATTAAATAGGATAATTAATTGTATAAAGTTTTGTGGAACGCATGAACTTCCTCTTCGGGGACATGAAGAGCGCGAGAGTTCTTACAGTCGCGGGATATTTTTGGATCTCATGTCGGAACTAGCGGCTTTAGATAGTATTCTAAGTGAACATTTAAATAGTGCAACTGTGTCAAAAACACGTCGAAAACAATTCAGAACGAATTACTGGAGTGTATATATGCGGTATACAAGGAAACGGTCAAATAAGAAGTTCAAAATGCAAAATTTGTAGCTGTTCAGGCAGATGAAACCTCTGACGTGTCCTGCATGTCCCAATTAGTTATTCTGCTACGGTATGTCAATAACAGTGGTCCTGTTGAAAGATTCATTTCCTTTGTTCACATTCAGGATCGAACTTCAGAAGGTTTAGCAGCAGTACTTAAACAAGAATTAGAACAATACAACCTTGAACGAAAACTAATTGCTCAATCCTATGATGGCGCTCCCGCGTTTTGTGGCGGGAACAGCGGGGTCCAGTTACAGATAAGAGATACATTTCCTCATGCACATTTCATCCACTTTGTACATTAATAAGAGAGAACAATCTGGACGCCGCTCTGTCAGAAATACACAAACTGACAGGTATTGTACTTACAACTCCACTATCAACCGCCGAATCCGAGCGTTGTTATTCACTTGAGACCAAGATAATTCAGTGGGAGTTAACAAGAAAATATAAAATAACTGTAGCGCCATCTGTCGACTAAAACCACATGGAAAGCCAGGAAGTGAAGTCAAAAATGTAGCATCTTAATTTCTTATTATATCTCTTATTGGGCTGTGCAAACCGCTCCTATGAAGAATTCATTTTATTTTATTTTATATGGTAGAGCAGGAGGTAACGGGGATGAAGATTATGGAAGCGCGGGACCCCACCCTCACCCGCCCGCCCACAAATTAAATATAGTGACTAGCCCCACCACATAAGAAAACTACGAGCCGCCACTGGTGACATCATATTAGACAGTAAACTTTTCACTCACAACCGTGTAAACCTCGAATCACGCAGGTACATTTAACTTTCATTCATAGAGCAGTAGTGCTATAAAACATTATTGCATATATGAAAGGCGAGACACTTGTAGAGTCAGATGCACTGCAGACCACGACATGCGGCCTGAAATTGTAATTCTGAAACGTGGAAGCCGTTCCCGTCGGGCTGAACCTCACGTCAGACAAGAAGTTGCCCATTCCAAACGCAGAGTTTCAGCAGTATCCTGACGAACTATCAGTAACTACTACGATGATAAGCGAAACGCTCACAGTTCAAGACGAGAAGATGCTTATGGCACTAGAAACCTCGATTACCAAGAACTTCAGAGAAGTACACCATCTGAATGTCAGGCAATACAGGCAAGCACGCAGACTCACCATATGCAGGAGTGCTCACTGCGCTGGGACGTTCACAGAGCTGCCAAAAATGTTCTATTGGCAGACTACACATAATGAATTGGACAAAAATTCAGTCTTATTATGAACACCTTTGGTATCACCTGAACGGAAACAGTTTATACCATTATCATTGTCCCCCACACGTCCAGGAATGTAATGTCAGTCTAAGCATCCTTCCAAGCCAATTAGATCGCAAAATATCAAGAGATGCAGGCAATTGAACGAAGCGGCCCTTTTGCGTTATACGAAAGCAGTTACTGGTCACTGAGCAACAAGGCGGAAGCATAGAGACGCAGGATTGGAGACCAGTACATGGACTGATTTGACATACAAAAATAATAAACCGTTTTCCTGTTACCAACCTTTCTCAAGTCCAACTTCTTCATGGCTGGATAAGATGGACATTTCCCAAAGCCAAGACTCTGACCCGAAATGTCTTTGCAGCAAGCAAGTATCAGTGTCACAGTGACGAACCCAAGACCCCCAAACATCTTCACTCGGTCAGCTGGGAGCGACTGCCTCAGTGCCTCAGTTTTTCTAATTGAGAGTTAACTAGTCTCCTAGCACCCCACTCTGCCTCTCGCGCGCGTTGCAGTAGCCTACCGCTTCCTGCTCGTTCGGCACATTGCATAAGTGGGACCCCGCCTCCTGCAGGGGTCGGCGAGAAAGTTGCTGTAGCCATACTTGCCTCGGGCGGCATGTTCTTGTGCTTTCCCAGGAATCTCACGGGACTTGTCCCAGTCGGCGTTATGCTTAATGCTTGGACCCATGGCTTCTTTTCCTTCTTCTTGTGAACTAGAAGAAGACATTGATGAACGATTCAGTAATCCTGAAAATGAAAGTGCCGGAGTTGTCTGGGACGCAGTTCTAGTCTGAAAGACTGGGCACGGTTCATGACATGAATTGTTCATGTTTCTACTTAAGGACGGCTTTACACTTCTAAAAGCAGAATTGAACGACAAATCGCTCATGGATCTTACATACACAAAGGGGCTAACGCATGTTCCTTAAGCACAGAATTCTGGAACTGAACTAAACAAACTGGATTTTTATGAATTTACACCGCTATATTGGGGAGCCGGGATAACGCAATCTGCACAGCGACTGGCTACGAGATGGACGGCCGAAGGGTCGGAGTTCGAGTCCCGATAAAGTCAAGAATTTTCTCTTCTCCACGTCGTCCAGACCGGCTCTGGGGTCCACTCAACATCCTATCTAATCGTTACTGGGGCGCTTTCTCCGGGGGTAAAGTGACCGGGGCGTGAAGCTGACAACTCACCTCCAGCTAGTGGCGAGGTCAAGAAAATGTGGATCTATACATCCACTCCCCCATACGCCTTTATGGCATAGTGCTTAACTAGTTAAGCACAGTGACAACTTTACCTTTACCTTACACCGCTGTATGAGAAGAAGTTTCCAGATCCGTGTCAGGGCACACAAAGAGAAAATGGGGGGGGGGGCCCCGCGGCTCTGATGTAGCCCAGTGTATCCAGCTAAATTGAATATCAGATATATTTGAATATGAAATTAGACGTCACATTCTATAACGACTAGGTAACATAACAGCTGGACAAGTTTGATTTTGACGTGAAACTTTACTTTTGAGCGGGGCTACTTCACGGGACGGAACACCAATGATAAGTAAGGGATCTAAGGCAAACTGAGAATGAGGTAGAAATAAGAAAGAAATAAAAAAAAATGTGAATAACATGTCAGTAGAATACAAGAAAACAGAGCGTCTAAATTAGCATACTTATGTTACCATAAAAGACAAAGAGAGACATGGAAAGACCCAGAAATAAATGGGAGACACAGTTTCTAAACTTTTGAACATTGAGACGGGTGTAGGTTTGTAGTAACCGATTCTCGAGTCAGAACACTGGATGTTGCGCATTTATGTGTTGTGTTTGCAGTCAAAACTAAAAATCAGACACAAAACATAGCATTTAAAGTAGCCTAATCTAAAAAGAACAGTAACAATTCGCGAGCATAACCTGATGAGGAAGAATACGTGTCAGAATATTGTAAACCATGTAGTATATAAAATGCAGATACATATGACGTATAACTGACTCTAAAAAGTAACAAAACCCTGTTTCACACTGAAAATAACTTTACCTTCTGCCCCCCCCCCAACCCCAAAGCCCCACTTGGACTTCATTTTGCTCATGGGTAAGCGTGTTCTTTCCCGTGAGATTTTAAGTTCTCGTGTTCTGGCACGTCACTGTCTTGCGGTCTGGCAGAAAGTTACCAACGTTTCAGAGAAGCCTGCTACCTTCATCTTCAGGTTGGAAGAGTAAAGAGCATCCTGTACTCTGAAAACGGAGTCAGCAGGTAGCATTCTAACAGATTGCACGGCGTCACATCCTAGAAGACAGTAATACCTTTGTCCCTTCCAATTTGTTACAAATTCTTCTGAGACAGATTCGAGGGCGCGTGATAGGAGACGGCTTTGCACGAACGGAACTCAGTAGATCCGTGTGCCCCGCCCTCTCCTATGTCGGAAGTTCCTGTGATTACGTGATAGAGTGAGACTCACATGGGGGTTGTATTGGTAATTGGATTTATTGACAGCTTACAGATCGTCACTACAAGTAACTATAGCGCTGTCGCTAATTCACACACTGTGCAGTTCACTACAGTACGTACTAAGCCTCACTCTGCTGTATCTTCATTAGTCGTTGCCTGGTAAAGGCTTCAAACGGTAGACATTCCCTTCACTCTGGATTCTTGAACTATCCCGTGCCTCAGTTACCAGTTTCTAACAGCAACAGCTCACAAGGACTGAACTTCAGTCCTCTAGCTAACTCACTAACTCACCAACCAACTCTTCACTTCCAAGCACTGCACTCACTAACTCCCAGGCTGGTGGCTATCTCACACCGCACTCCTGTCCTTCTAACTGACTCCAACTCAACGAACTAAATTCTAAACCTGTCAAGCCTACAACACATCAGCACGGACCGCGTAGAAGACACCGCTCATTATTTTAGTTCATTGATTGCCGTGGGAACATACGTGTTTGCGAAGCCGTTGCTCAGTAACTGCTACAGTATATTTGCTTATTCCATGGTCATTGCCTAGCAGCGGGCGTTCTATATATAGTCATTACTTAGCAACGGATCTGCATGCTACAATACAGTTATTACCGGGACCAGAGAAATGTTACTGTCGAGGAATGGCTGCGTTCAATCCGAGTTTAACGTGATACCAGCTCTCAAGGTCTGTGACGCTGTTCTAAGTGCAGAGGTCCTATACACTCGAACGAGATGAGGTCACGATTGGTCAGTAGCGGTCGTGACCTATTAAGGAAACTTCCGGTATTCGTCTGAAGAGACTGGGGACAATCAAGAAAGTAACTGGGTCAGGATAGTCAGTGACCCGACCAAGATTTCAACCGGCACCTCCCAAATATAAGCCTTGAACTTCGTGTTTTCACATTCACAAATCGCTTGTTCCCCGATTAAATTTACCACGGAAGATCAGTCATTACAGAAAAAATAAATTGTGACTGTAGTTCCTGAACTGATTTTAACCAACTTCAAATTTTAATACATACTGGCTAACACTAAAAAACTAGTACATTTCAAATCTGTCGTAATGTTCTCAAGAGTATCGGGCCACGTTCGTGTTGAGATCTTAGAGAAACAGGATGAGATGCTGTGGGATGAACTCATCTGATTGAGGATAGGGACCTGTGGAGGACTCTTGTGAATACTGTAACGAACCTTCGGGTTCTGTGAAATGTAGGGAATTTCTTGAGTAGCTGAGAAACTGACGGCTTCTGTAGAAGATTCAACTGCATGTAGTTACTTAACTCTTGGAGACATTGGCAGTCAGTGCTCTGAGCAAACGGTAGGTACATTACCACTTCAGTGAGCAGCATTTGTCCTGTTTTGGATGTTACGTTCCTTACAGAACTTGAAACACTACATTGTCTTGGTCTGATACTCCTCAGTGATTCCTGCTAAATGCCCATAAACCATCATGGCCTCGTTTTTACACTTGCGGCACCATCATTAAGGACAAGAAACAATTAGGGTGTCATATATGGCAAAAGAAATATTCCTGTAACAGGCCGTGGAGGCCCATAGGGTTGTGAGACGTCGAGGTTCACAGATGGCGGTGAGGTTGCCAGCCTTATGCGCGGGCCTCCCTTTACCACCAGGAAGATTAGTGGTAATCATTTCTGTTAGAGGCTGAGTCGACCCCAGGGCCCATTGTGCTGCTGGAAGGATTGGGTGAGCTGAAAAATCCAATAACCCCACCGGGAATTTAACCCGCGGCATTTCGGCTTGTAGCATGTACACAGAGTGACAATTAAGCTCCCGAACTGAGGCCATAAGAAACCACACAAAAATGATAAAAAATAGTCATTAATACCATCACTCAATATAGTCCCCGCCCGCTTCCACACAGCGTTTACATCGCCCGTACAATGGATCGAATGCCTGAGAAAACGCTTCCCGTAATTCCTTCAGTCACAGTCTGTTGGATCGATGAAACAGCCTCGAATCTCGTCCATTTCCTCGCAATTTTTAATTTAGGAAATAAAAGATGTCAACCGGAAATAAATCAGGGGACTAAATCAGGGTGGATGGGATAACACGGGGATCCCTCGTTTCGCCAAAAACTCGGAAACAACGCTCGAAGAATGCAGCGATGCACTGCCGTGCAGAAGATACCAAAACCCACTTTCCTGAAACTCAGGCCTAAGGAAATGAACTCGAGCGATCGATCTCATAATAGCTTCTTTATAAAATTTACTGTTTACAGTCTGATTCACAAATCACACAAATTCATGATGAATGATACCTTCAGCGCAGTTAACATTGTTTTCACCCGCGATTCTTACATTTTCACTGTCTCATGTACTTCTGAGCATTTTATGGCATTCAAACACATTCTTCAGCGCAAGCACCTGTCAACATTTCAAACGTTCAGTAGTCGTTTTCTTTAATTTTACTCGTACTTACTTACTTACTTCCTTATGGAGCTGAGCCCTTCTTGAGGAGAAGCCAAATCTGCAGCTACTCAAGAATTTCCCGGCATTTTATGAAACCCGAAGGTTCATTACCGCGTTCACAAAAGCCCTCCACTGGTCCCTATCCTGAGCCAGCTCAATCCATTACCTACCATCTCATCTTATCTCTCCAAGATCCATTTTAATATTGTCCACCCACCTACGCCTTGGTCTTCCCAGTAGTCTCTTTCCTTCTGGCTTTCCCAAAATATCCTATATGTATTCCTCGTCTCCCCCATTCGTGCTACATGCCCTGGCCATCTCATTCTCCTTGACTTGGTCATTCTAATTATACTTGGAGAAGATCACAAGTTATTAAGCTCCTCGTTATGCAGTTTTTCAAGCCTCCTGTCACTTCATCCCACTTCTGTCCAAATATTCTCCTCAACACCCTATTCTCAAACACCCTCAGTCTATGTTCCTCCCTTAATGTCAGAGACCAAGTTTCACACCCATACAGAACCACAAGCAAAATTATAGTTTTGTATATTCTAATTTTTGCGTTTTTGGACAACAGACGAGAAGATAAAAGGTTCTGGACTGAATGGCAGCAAGCATTACCCGAGTTCAGTCTCCTCTTAATTTCCTCCTGAATCAGGTTTTGATTTGTTATCGTCGTTCACAAATATCTGAACTGTGCCACATAATTTTACTCGTACACAAAACTTAATTGCTGCTCTTTGTTCCATTTTGAAACTTTCGACACAACAAAAAAAAATTAACTTGGCCAAATCAATTGTAATCCTCATATGCATCAAGCAAACAAGTTGAAACTTGCATATCAAATAAATAAATAAATGTTCTCTCTAACTAGTTCCGTTTATTCCGAATAGATGACATTAGTAGTGTTACTGTAATAGCGTCAGTTCGGGAACTTTATTTTCACACTGTGCCTTATTATTATTATTATTATTATTATTATTATTATTATTATTATTATTATTATTATTATTTGTACTCCACTTTGATGGATAAGGAGGCCACATGTAGTTTCAGTATGAGGAAATAAGAAGTGAATTATGGGGGCACGCTTCAATGGAAGGTAATCATAGACACGCATAGGAACGGTGAAGACCGAAACAAAGACTTGTACGGGTGGTTTTCAGTTCAGCAGACGATTCAGGGATTTGGGGTTGTTGATATGACAGCCTATGGACTACACCCTCCGGAACGCTCTCAGCAGCGTTTTCAAGTGCACGGGTGAGAATGGGTCACAGGGCTAAGAATGTAGGAAAGGTTTAAAGCATGTTGCAGAATTTCAACTACCCAGGTATTCCATTAATAAATAAGTGCTTTGGTTAAAACACTTTCTGGTATTTATTATTATATTATAATTTATATTTGATTTTGCGATTAAATACAACGAAAACTGTACAGTTAGTCATAAAGGGTCATAAGAATTTTCACGGGAACGACAAAAGTGTATTCATTTATAGTTGAACAGCTAGCTCTTTGTCTTGTATCTTGCATAGCGTCTTGAATTTAATGTTTTGATTACGTACATATTTCAATCCATTTAAGTTTGCCACATAGAGAATTGACTGATTTTTTGTTCAAGTCTGTACAAATGAAAACCGCTTCACCCATCTGGTCCTTTCATGTACCTGCCAAACACTCTTTCTGCTCTTCCTCTGTGACCAATATATTAAAATTCATAAGTAGAATTATCATTTCACTTTATGCTCAGATGTGACCTTAAGCTGGCAGTGTGCCCCTTGTTCAGAGCGTCAGAAACATAATTATGTAAAGTTCTTTAAACTGCTGAACATGATAGTAGAAATAACACAGTACAATAGCTAAGCATCTCCCATTCAGTCAGTATAAACACAGATTAGGAAGTAGATTCTAAAGAGTCCTGACGATGGTGTATAATGATCAGAATTACTGGGGTTTTGGACTTTGTACATCGTCCGGTACTCTAGGAACTAGAAAACACAACGTTTCGGAAACTGGACCTGTTTCCGTCCTCGGGAGAGGTGGGGGGGAAGACACCTACTCTGTTGGGTCCCTTAGAAAGAGTGTTAAAGCAGGTGGCAAGCAGAGCTGACCCTAAGTATGGAAGTGATGTTTTCCCCTGAAACTCCGGTTGGCTTTCAGAGGAATACATGGCGTTATATCCCAAAAGACAGTACGCTTTGGAGATGGAAATAACTCTGAAATAGGTACACTTCAGATCTGTAGAAAAGCCCGGGGAATGTACAACACGTGTTATGAAGTTACAACAGTGTAGTTTCGGAAATTCGTTCATACATATATCGCTATTGGGAATGGCACTGTAGTTACGACGTCTTGAGCAGTCTTGAGGTATGTACGTAGCTTTCTTACAGGAAATAAAAAACGCTCAGGAGTTAAGTAAACACCGTCTGCTTCTGTCTAACCCCATGTCCAGCCCTGCCTACGAGTTATCCTTTATACGCTATAAAAAGTTATTGTAAGATTTGAGGCTTTCACGGCGGTGACTATGAAGAAAGCAGTCTTCTGGTTCCTCCGAAACGTCGGTTAACACCACATATACACGGTGCCAAATCCCAGAAGACTGCTTTCTTCATAAAAAGTTATTGTTCGTCGAATGACAGTACGGTATATTCATTCGGTAAATGGGTGCACGCAAGTTTTCAGTAAGAAACGGCTCATAAAAATTCATATGCGAAATTTCGGGTTGGTAATACACGCTAAACTCTGTTCCAGATTATTTTCAGTTCGTAGGTTGCACAAGCTATTTCTGTTTAGCGGATTTGTCTCCACCGTAAGGTTTGCCACACGCGCCAGGAAACAAACGACGAACGAATACCGTGACGCTAATAATGTTACAATATCACAATGGCGTCTCGTTTTAGTGGTGTTTTACAGCTGACTGACTTGGACGATTTTATTACACCTTCTCAGGTAAAAGATGGCTTTAATTAAGGCAGAAACTTAATTATGTTTATTCTTGACCTTACTGAAATGTTTGTGTTCACAGGAATGCATTAAACCCGTGAAGATTGACAAAGTAGATAGTAGCACTGGAGCTAAAATCAAAATACAAGATGATGGGTCCTACATTCAGATTCAAGAGGTTCGGCAGTATTTCTGCAACTTAAAAAAACCGAGAAGTATTTCATAGTGTTACTACTTTACCTGCACCATAGAACAGAAAGTTTTAATCAACCCCTATGTGTGATCTAGGTAGTTAGGACGAAATTGAATATTTTATGATTTTTTGCTGTAAACTTTGTCATGTAATTAAACATGCAGTAATACAGATGTAGTACATTAAAATTTAGAATATGTCGTTTTAAAGGCCAAATTGCTGTAGAACAGCAGATTTCTCATTGATGCTGTTAAATAGCCCTTTGTTGAACGGGTTTTAACTCTAGTAACGCAACATGGGTTACAGATGTGAAGTTGATTGAGTTGGAGTTTTGGTGCAGTATTAAGTATACACATCTGTTTGTAATTGTAATATATCTCTCCATCAAATCAGACATTTATACAACAGAGTCGCCCATCAAATAGTATCAAATATTAAGCAATAACATACAACATAACAACAGGCCTCCAAACACCACATCAGCCATTGTGTATATAATATGTCCATATAAGCATTACATATATTATGATTACAACTGCCAACTTCCAAATACCATTGCATATACAACTTTTAACTATACTTTTGACTAAAGCACAATAGACTATTGAAGGTCACAGTGCTAGGGCCAGTTTTATGGCTCACCACTCATACTCATACTTTTGACTATGTAACTGGTTGTTTGGGACTTCAACTTTTATTGTAATTTATATTTTATAGTCACTCATATAATTTTATACGATTGTGTGCACTTGGAAGTTTGGCACTGTATTCTATATTTAACATGCAATTCAGTAACGAAAAGTTTAATGTATTTGCCTGATGATGGCCTTTTGAAGGCCGAAACATGTGGCAGAAGTGTCTCCAAGAGCTGTTACACGTATTATTGATTGTTGTGTTATGACGGTTTTCTGTAAGAAATAATAAAAAATTAATGTCTGATGTTTGTCATTTCCTAATACAATGCCAAGGTCAGTTTTTAATGTGCATTGTAACAGACTGTTTTGTTCACTGTAGGGTGGTGGCATACAGAAACTTAAAAAAGTGGAGATTTCTTTGTCAGACTGCTTGGCTTGCAGTGGCTGCATCACATCGGCTGAAAGTGTGCTTGTGACACAGCAGAGCCAGGAAGAAATGATTCGTGTTTTCGAGAAAAATAAGCAGCTTCATGTGGTAAGATCTAAATTAAATTTTTGTAAGATTTGAGGCTCTTACAGCATCAGTATCTTCTGGAATGTGACATCGTGTGGTAAGGTAGATAGTTATCAACATTTCTCCTTTCTGTTGTGTCAAATTCCAGAAGGCTGTAATCATAAACTTTTTATACTAATCTGAAGCAGTGGATTAATTTACATTCAGATTCTCACTGTCTGTCTGGCTGCCAGCATGTTTCCTCATGCTCTAACCTTGAACTGGTTGCAGTGTGTTCAGTTTCTGTGCAGTTATTATGCTCTAACCTTGAACTGGTTGCGGTGTGTTCAGTTTCTGTGCAGTTATTCTGTAAATGTGGCTGAAGGAAGTAAACATTGTTTTCAGTGCTGCATGCATTGTAGCAAAGTACAGTGTGTTTCCCTGAGCATGTGTGGAGGCAAAAGAGACAGACCCTTCTCCTGTGAAGCTGGGCTGACCCATGATGGATAAGTTTGCTTTATGGCTGCATTGTTTAGAAAAGTTATGTGTACTGTTTTCATTGAAGTTAGATTAGACAAAGGTTTCATATAGTTATAATTTATCTCAGTTGCACCTCTATTGAATAAAAGAGTAATGAGTGTGCCAGTTTTTGTAGGCAGCATGCAGGTAGAATGCTAGGAGGCTGTAGGTGGGGACAAGAGGAAGTGATTCAGTTCTCTTGGTTTTGACTAATCTCTTCTATGAAGGTGAAGTCCCTATGCTTAGTTAGTTTCTGACATGACATCCAGCCTCAAGGCATCAGTATCCTTTCCACCAAAAACAGATACGCAGACCGCAACGTCAGCATCGTGACTGAGACAGTACTTTGCCCCAGCAACATGATGACTCCCACCTAAGAAAGTCAAACTGCCTACCTTCCTACGTACTACCTAGGTACCTTCCTATTTCCTGTCCTATTCTAATGTAGTACGTTTTTGTTTCAGGATGGAAAATCAGACATGGCAAAATTAATAGTAGTGTCATTATCACTACAGCCTATTCTGTCATTAGCAGTAAGGTATAATCTGTCCCCAGATGAAACAGCACACAAACTGTCGGGTATGTTCATTTTGCTCAGGCAAGGCACAGTTACGCTACAGCAGCATTAGGCAGCTGCGACATGTAGCATATCGCGTGATGATGCCTGATGCTGCATGCAACACATTTTCTGCTTGTCCCAAGTAAAGGATGAAGTGCAGTGTTGCAAGGCTGCTCAAATGAGGTCAGAAACAAAGGAGATTGTTGCATGCCTCAGTATTTCTGAAAGCTTAAAGTGGTAAAATTAAGTATTTAAACTGTGTGTTACATTACTGGCCTCAAATCGTTCTGACCAATATTTGAACTCCTATGGATTACAACTGTCAAGAACAAGAAAATTTGCATCTATACATCCACTCTCCAGTGCGTCTTTATGACATAGTGCTTAATTGGTTAAGCGTAGGGACTTTACCTTTTCATATGGAATATAACAGCATAAATTACTACTTATATAAATGGTTCAAGATATGTTTTTGTATGGATCTTACCCAGTTCGAATCATCCTTGTAGTTTTGTTGCAGGCATGATAGAATGTGGGCATTTAGTTCTGAAGCTAATAACTGATATTTTTACCCTTATCTGTACATTATGCCACTATAAAATGTTTATTATAAAAATTATATAATTATTATTTTTTAATGTGATGACAGTATTTGCATTTTATACACAGGCTATTTCAGGATGCTTGGTGCTGACCTGGTGTTAGATATGGTGGTTGCTGATGATTTTGCACTACTTGAAAATCAGCGGGAATTTGTGGAACGATACAGAGCTGCTGAAGAAGCTGCAAATAGCTCAGAATTTTTGCCAATGTTGGCATCCTCATGCCCAGGTATGAGGCAATATTGTGTGTGGTGGTGCAATTGGATGAGGTTTCAACCTGTCTGACTGTGACCTGCTTTCCTGAAGTACTGGAGTCAGCATCACACTGACAAAAGCAGTGACTGACCAAGCTGAGTGTTTTTGCCAGCCTTTTCCAGATTCATGAATTTATTTTCTGTTGTACAACAGAAAAGGCATATTATTGTCTAAGTTTTAGCATGGCTCGTGTCTAGTGTATAACTTTTTTTTCTGTGGTTTAGCCACAACAGCCTCAGGATATGAAGTGACTGAACCTTGATAACAGCAACATTATGTCACATATCAGTCACTAGACACTGTTGATACTTGTAACCACAAACAGCCCTTTCCCTGTTCTGCATGCTCTGCAAGTCACAACAGTGCACCCAAAGTCTTCCCAATCACTGTCTTCAATGTTCATTGCTTGATAGAGGCTTCTGACAGTCGCAATTCTCATTACTACTACTGCCATGAAAGCCTCCTGTTCTCGCTTGCCTCTGACTACTAACCACTAAGAGCTGATCATAGCCTTGCCTGTCTGATTGGTAAATTGCTGCTGGCCCTCGCCAGCACAAGTCATTCTTGGTTTCAGGCCCTGCAGGACCCATGACTAATGGGACCAGTGGTCTGGGTCGGGTAAATCATGACAGCTACAACATATGAGAAGGCTAAACCCTGAAGGTTCTTATGATTTAGCTGTGACAGCTTCAACATACGAGAATGGTAATCCTTGAAAGCTTCCATGGTTTAGCTCAATGCATGAAATAGTGAAATCGTGATAGCCTTGATGGTTAAGCCATGATAGCTTCAGTATATGACACAGCTACACCCTGTGATTGGCAGGAAATGAACATGAAGGCCAGTGGGGTGTGCAGAATCACAAAGATGTTCTGGAAATGTGTGTTTTCCAGCACCTTTTCTGTGACAGGTTGGGTGTGCTATGCAGAGAAGACTCATGGCAGTTTAGTTATTCCACATATAGCCACCACAAAATCGCCACAGCAGATAATGGGATCTCTCATTAAGGATCATTTGGCACGTGAGCTGGGAAGGACACCTGACTCAATCTATCATGTTACGTTGATGCCATGTTATGACAAGAAGCTAGAGGCTTCCCGTGAAGACTTCACAAACCAGCAGTTACACACACGAGATGTGGACTGCGTCATCACAGCAAGTGAGTGAATTTTCATTTTGGCTTTTTATAAGCTTACCTCTCCATTAGTCCTGCCCATCTTACAGATCCTTCACTCATTATGTTTTGGTTGTAAACTGTGCATAATTCACAATGGATTTCTGCAGCACTCATTGTTTTTAGCATGAAGAAAGTGGATAACAGCATGAATTTTACAGCTGGTGGAATTATCAATTGCAGGACACATAACTCACCCTGTAGAGACAAGAACAAGTCACCGGGTGACCAGTTATGTGATGGTTTACAAGGCAGTGAGTCATGTGGCACTAACTTGCATGTGCAAGCTCGCCCCTGCTCCTACATTAGTTGCCTAAAGTAAACGGAGGTTACTTTCCAAATAGCCCTCGTATTTCATGTGGTACAGCTAAGGAGCAAGTGTGTTCTTTAAATTGGAGAAACAGCTACAGAAACCTACAGAATGTTAGGAATCCCTTCTGGAGAAGAAACTCTTAAACCATCTGAAACGTTTGACCATTTAGCTGCCCTCAGAGGTGGCTGAACTTCTGTGGAAGGTGGTACTCTGTGGTTGTTGATTTACCTTGCATGTTGAGGGAACAGCTGACTGCTTTTGTGATAAAATTTATGACACAGAAAATGATTTGTGAACTTTCTATAACAAATACCAGATGATTCAGCATAAAGTAAGGGAGTTCGCTGGCAGACACTCAAGTTCTCAGTGGCTGTCCATGCCAGATTTAGCACAGAGTAACCTGAGTTCCCTAACATGAAGAAAATCTTAAATGGTAAGAAATTTCTTCTGGAAGTACTATTGATTCTTATACACTGAATTTCAGGATCAAGTGATTATCACCCCTTCAATTTTGAGAGATACTGAGTTCAAATGTCAACCCAGAGGTCAGCTACCATGACAGGTTTTTGATGGTTTTACTTAGTCCCTGCAAGGAGACATTGGAATATTTCCTCAGATTAGGCCACAATCGCTTCAGTCCACATCCATACCAATTCATTATTCACTATTATCCAACCATTCAGCCCTTGCACACTGAGCTACTGACAGTACCATAAAGTAAATAAACATGCCTTCTCTACATGAGCTGTATGGCTACTCTTACAGTTGAACTGGAACAGCTTCTGCAGCGTGACAACCAGAGCCTGGCTTCCATGGATTCAGTTCAACTTGACTTTCCCTGGAGCAAGACATTACCATCTAATTCAGCACTAGTGTCACATCAAGGGTCAGGCTCTGGAGGCTATGCTGATCTCATTTTTCTTCATGCTGCTAGAGAACTATTTGGTAACAGTCATCCAGATCTTCAGTATAAATCACTCAGGTAATTCTTGAGCAACTGATTAGTTCAGTAGCCTTGTCTTGCTAATGTCATTAGATGAGTGCTTGCAAGCTTGAGGTCTTTTTCTTTTTCCTTTATTTTAATCTAGCTGATGACATTTAGTTTGGTTTTCTTGTGTCACTGGACTGATATTGATCAGAATTAAATTTGGATACAAAGTTCTCACAGTAGTGGCTACAAAGAGTTCTGTCTTCTGTTCAGTCTGCTAAAAGTCAGTTGATGTTTTAAAGGGACACTTCATTTCCATCTTTAGTGTTGAAGAGTAAACTGAGAGAGAAGCCAGCATGAAATATGTATTGTGACATGTGGACCCATTACTAGGCAACGACCACAAAATAAGCAGCTATACAACAGCCGTTGCTAAGTAATTGCTCTGTAAACAATGGCCGTTGGCTAGGCAGTGGCTGAGTAACAATCATATGGGCATCCCAACAGATGTGAACACAACAGAGGAACAACGTTTTCTATGCAGTCCATGCTTAGATGTTATAAGTAGGACAGCAGAAGCCATGAGTTAGTTGTAAGACAGTTGCCAGCTAATAAGAACATGTGCACAGAAGCAGAGGACATATTTTATCTGTCACCAGGCAAAGACTGGTGAAGACACAGCAATCTGAGAAGGCTCAGGACATGCTGTAGTGAACTGCAGAGTGTGTGAATTAGCAATTTCACTGTAGTTACAATGTGTAAGTGTTCAGTAAATCCAATTACCAGTCCAAAACCTGTCTATAGTCACTTCATGCACATGACAGAGCTCTGATTTTCAACATTATGTGACATTATATCCCAGAAGGTGGAATTTGCCCAGCAACTATATGTTCACACCCTCAGCTCCAGTTTTTGGAGATGGAACATGTGGATGAACAAACATGACTGGCCCCTCATATGTTCATTACACCCACTTTATGCTAAACTAGCTCAATACAAGAACCAGAGTCTTTCTTGACAAATTAATAATCACATTAAACATTTCCCATCTTTTATGGAATGAATTATCATTACGAGATCTGCCAGTTGATCCTGCCCTGAGCCAGATCATTCTAGTCCCCAAAAAAATGTAGGTTAGAAATGTGAAATCCACAGTATGGTACTCATGTTGTGTTTTATGTACAGCAGCATTCCATAATTGTCTGCATTTCTTTGTTTTCTTCATGTATGTTACATCACTTTGCATTTATCTTGCTGTGAATGTCATTCCTGTTTATTCACATCCAGACTTTACAATTTAATATTTTCAGGAACCCAGACTTTCGTGAGGTAATTCTGGAACAAGATGGAAGAATATTGCTGCGGTTTGCTATTGCCAATGGTTTCCGAAATATTCAGAATTTAGTTCAGAAGATGAAACGAGGAAAGAGCAGTTACCATTATGTTGAGGTCATGGCTTGCCCATCAGGTACTCACTTCCCTGTGGATATATCACATGTTCACATCGTCATTCTGTTTGTCTTTGTGCCACAGAAGTTCAATGCATACAGGTGGTACTAATTCTAGTGGTGGGTGGATCTGCCAGCAATAATCTATCATCAGCTGTTGTTATTTTCATGTAGAATGTTATTTAGAAGAGCTTCTCAAAACCTGTCTTTTCTATTTCTTCAGTATGGGCCATTATGATTGGATTTGTGAAACAAAGCCCATAGTGCTAATTGAGTAGATAGCAGAAAGTGTGGTCAGGCTGCGGTGCACAGATAGGACAGCAGTGAGAATAAGGGATTCACACATTGGTGATGAAAATTATATATTTTAACATTTTCAACATCTAAAAATTCAGTTCTTATTACACAGAAAGCACACTGCTTCACTGTCACAAATCCCAACAGTTAATGTTGTTCATGGGGATAATTGCTTTTGCTGCGAGAATCATATTGGGACATGTAGACCCATTGCCAAGTAACAGCTGTGTAAACAGGCGACAGTACAACAGCCATTGCTAGGGACTGTAGACATCTTGTTTCCCCAGCGACAAGAGAACATGCAATAATGGATGTTTTCTGTGTGGTCCATGCCAGAGCTGTATAATGGTGAATAGCAGTTCATTTGTTGAGTCATTTGAGAGTTACAGTTGTGAGAAATTAGAAGCAGGTAGCTGAGGCCGAGGACAGTTCGGGAACCCAGAAGAATGGGAATGTCTATCACTGGAAGCCACAACCAAGCAGTGGCCAGTGAAGGCTGATAAGACTTTATGTGTACAATAGTTACAATGATCTTAGGAGTGTGCAACATAGTGGGACTGTCATAGTTATTTCTGTTATGAGTGTGAATGTCCAATAAATTTAGTTACCAATCCAAACCTAATATCTTAGGTCATGCCATGTGACAGTATAAAGCACTTAAATACACTGTGTGAACAGAATGCACAGTTTTTTATGTTAAAGCAGGTGTCAAGCATAATTACCTGCAGGTCCTTTTATTTGACTCATGTTTCTGTGATTTTTTTTAACTGAGATTGCATTTGAGGAAGCACATCCCCCCCCCCGGATTATATTAGTCAAAAATTTAAGAGACTGAATCTTAATTTATTCAGCTACTGTACCATGGAAACTGCAGTGAAATGACTGAGACACCAAACAGCTGTGTCTTCTCCTTATACATGCATATGCTGTAATGACTCATACACCACATTAGGGCAAATTTCATATCTCCTGCAAAATACAGTTTGTATTTATTTATTGCATTACCGAAGAAAGGTACACAAAACATTTTAGAATAAGAAGTTGTGTGTAACCTGTTCAGTACTTGGTGTTATTCTTTTATTAACATCTTGTTGGGTCTTGTTTCCCTTGAAATTTTTCAACCAAACATCTGTATGAATTTCCTCATCCATCAGGCAAGTGCTGGGATAGTACCTTAATTAGGCCAAGATTGCTTCCTTTAAAATCCTTTGTAATTCACCATTTATAGTTTATCCCTTAATGCAAAATTACTCAGTCTTGATAGTGAAAGCGTTAAATAACCTTTGAAAGAAAGGTTCTCTGAATGAATAGGAATTACTGTATTTTCTTGAAGAGACTAACCAGTTGGTCTTCATAATGGAGATGCAGTGTTTATTGTGGGGTAGAAACTGCATTCTTAAACATTATTCCATTCCTGTGATACCCAGTTCTGTTACTGGATTTAGGACTCTTTAATGTGTTTCAGACATTTGACTAAGTCTGCTGCTGTTTGCATCTGTCTCACAGATGGAACTCTTTAACTGTTAATGAGGAGCTCTTAACTTCATTTCTTATTGTTCTCTCTATGACCTTACCAGCAGCTTTTATGCTTTTCCTTTCTCCATGTCTGGTCTTTTCAATGTCTCATGCTCTTGAATGTTTGAAATATACATTATGGACAGAACTGTTGTGGTGCTGCTTTGAGGTATTCTGAATTCTGTCATTAATTTAAGTTTGGAATTTCCTGTACGTATTTCACTTGTGATTATGATTTATATGCAGGCTGCCTGAATGGAGGTGCTCAAGTTCGGCCACAGGACGGTTCCTCTCCCAGAGAACTGACGATGCGGCTAGAGGCAGTGTATGAGTCCTTACAGAAACAAGTACCTGAAGAAAATCACACAGTCCAGGAGCTCTACAGTACATGGCTTGAAGGAGCTCACAGTGATAAATGTGTAGCCATGTTGCATACAAAGTATCATTCAGTAGAAAAGATGACTACTGCACTTAATATAAAGTGGTGAAAAAATATTGGTTTAATTCTGTGTGTTGAGTGACATTAAAGCCCATGTGATTCAAATAAACAGACTCAGTTTTAGACATTTCATCAAGAAGTATTGCTGTGTGGTTCCCTGTGTATGTGTAGAACACCCTTCAGGCTTTTGCAGTCAACATGTGGAACTCCCCAAATGGAATTTATTTGCTCGACACTGGTACCAGGGCCATCCACACAACAAGGAGAGGGTTGATTACAGTTTTATAAACATTTGGAACATGTATATAACAGTTTCTTATATCACACTAGTTGTTTGGTCTGGAGACCATCATCAAGTGTGTGTATATATATAAATAGATATGTTATTGCAGCCTTGTATGAGTAAATAGATCCAGTTTCCAAATGTCATAACATTGTTAAAACTGTATAAACATTGAGAATGGCAATTGTGTGGAATGTTATGTTTGTTTTACATGGGGAGGAAGGAGGTGGTATGTGATTGTAGTTTCAGTTTTTGTATCATGCATGTGTAGTTTTGTAATGTGAATGATGCGGTGTTTATATACTGTAGCTTAATTTTCTTTTAGATGTTCTTGAAGTAGTGTATGTTTGAAAGACATTGTTAGGTGTGATGGGTGTGTTGTATTGAATGAATGAAAGATCTTTTATGTGTTGCTGCAATGTGATATATAAGTGTGTAGTAATTGAAGTTTTGGAAGTTTCAGTGAGTGTTTCATGTTTTGAGAGATATAATGGCACAGAGATGAAGCCATGTCATCATGGTTTATTGGACATCATAGAATATGTTGCTGTAAATAGCTGCTTTAGTGTGTTTAGGAATGTGGCTGGTTACAGTAGTGTAGTGTGATAGTTATAATAAACTGATGATTATATTATATATGTTGCAATCATTTATAAAACTATAATCAACCCACTTATTGTTGTGTCAGTAGACCCAGTACCATTGACATTTATGCACAACAAGATGCAAAATATATAAATAAAAAATTTGCTTGAATTTTAGAAGTATCATTGAGCCTCACAGTTGATTCAACCAAAGTCTTGCATGTGCTTATTTTTCCTCCCCTTCAAATTCTAGAGACAGTACTGTGGAATTCAGTTTGGTGTTGAGCTGGTACATAACTTCACCAAGTATCATTCTGAAAAGTTTGCATTTATTTTATCGCCAAGTATTAGTGAGTGGAATCTCTTTCACAGTTTTCTCCTCCTGACTTTAACACGTTGAGGACCGGCAATTTAAATATTTAAATCACCCTGGGGACTGGCGTTTTTAAACCCAGTACCCTAACTTGTGCACTGTTCACTTAAAAAATTAATATGAAATCTCCTAATTAATTTTATGAACTAAAATTTTTGGAGAATACTTACCAATGCTCCTGGAAGTGCTTGAGAGTGTGATATTTCTGGAAACATGCCCCTGTGTGAAGTGACATTACACAGAACTTGCAAATGTAGGCAGTCATACTCCTTTTTCTGTGAGCTGAGCAAACATGGCATTGCCTAGAAGGATGCTTCCCCTTGGAATGTTCACTCTTCACAGTTTTCACGAGGGTACGTTTCCGCATATCACCCAAGAGTCGCCCAGGGGTGTCCACATGAGGTCTGCGTGGGGTGGGAGTAGATGGGCATGGTCGCACTATGTCTGTGTCTGACTCTTGTTCTGCTGCCACCATCTGGTCTGTAGCCTAGGCCTTTGCCACATTCATCAGAAATGCTTTGTATTTCAATTTTGAATCGGTTTAGATTTTTGTAAACCAAAAATGAATTGAAAATGGCACAATTTATAAGCCGCAAGGCAACTTTCTTTGTCCACTTTATTGTTTTCCTAGGAAGAGAATAATAGGCCAAGTATTGATCAGCTCTATCAGCTCCCTTCATGAACATATTGTGACTCAGAAATACAAATAGGCTTCTTTACTTGTCCATGTCTCCTTTGAACATCAACCATGCTCGAATTGTGAATTGTGGAAATCATATTCACAACATGAGTATCCCTATCTCCAAAAAACAGTCCTGCTACTTTAGACACTTTCGTTGGGTCCGATGGAATTTGTTTCACCCCTGGATTTCCAGTAAACTGTCCCAAAGTAGGTGTTTTGTCTGCTTTTCCCCACGTGGCTGTCCCCGCAATTTTACTACCTGCACTTCCCTTGGTGCTACTTTCACTTTTATTGTCTGTGGCCACAATTGTTTGTTGTCCCCTGTCACTGCCACTGTCTAAGTCACTTTCACTACTACTCAAACAACAAAACAAACTCTGTGATTTTAGTCCACAAGCGAACTATATCAACCAAGCGGCCCTGCTTGTTGGTGAAGTTCAGTGCCAACTTTTGTGGATAGAAATGGATCACTAAATTGTAAATTATTAATACAGTATACAGATTTGCTAGTTTCACCATTTATTGAACTTGGCGGAAATAAACATGGCCCCATAAATTTTTCCCTGAATTTGTTAAGTTGAAACTTTTACATTGTACGATTAGTAATAACTCCGACTTATGTAAACCAGCATAAATATGAATATTTATGGAACATGTGAAACATTCAAATGACATTCAAACCACTACAGTTAAAGCATTATGTATGGTTAAAGTATCTGCTCACTGTTACTGATTCTGTCATATTAATTGGCATACATGTGAACTCATTTCTTTTGGTCTTCGTTGCAAGAATTGTCTTTCTTCTGATCCAGGGCTTCATCAACAAGTTGCTGCAGTGTCCTATATGTCATCATATCTTTCCAGGCTTTCATCAACTGTGGCATTCTGTACAGGAGCACTTCCTCGCGGGCAAGCTGCTCCACATCCCGCAATGAATACTGCTAAAACAACAGACACTGGCTTCATGGATATACAACCCACCAAAATGCAATGTCCTCTATAGTTTAATGATACAGAACACATGTAGTACTTTTGCAACAGCCACACATATCCTCTGCCATCTAGCGAGAGAAGTTTTAACATAGCATGTTTGAATTTCCCACTGGTGCATGAAGACCAGAAGTATTTTGGAAATAACTCTAATAACTTTTTAATGATGGACATAATGGTGTACATCATAAGCTGATGATGATATAGCTGTGCTTGCTGGCCCAAGAATGCAAAGTTCGGCAAATAAGTTTCAAGACAGCTTTTTTTAACTATATTAAGAGCTGCAGATATTAGCAACCTAGAAATTTTCAGAGTAATCTCCCTCCAATTTTTTACTGTGTTCACAGTGCTTAAGCCATTGTTCAAGACAGTTAAAATCGTGAACAGGTATGCTGTCAACATTTTTTTTCACAAAAGATTAGATGTTCTCAACATTTGAAAAATGCTTTCCTTTCAGCAAACTCTTGAGTTTTGGAAACAGCCAATTAAGAAAGCTGGAGCCAAGTTAGGAGAGTACAGCAGATGATCCACGGTGGAGGTACTCTTTCCTGCTAAAAACTGCTACACTTGAAGCGAAGAATGTGCAGGCATGTTGTTATGGTGATGTAGAATGTGTGATTAGCAGTGGTCCCTTTGGCTACAGATTCAAAGTGGATGATACCCCTGATGTCGAGAAAGCAGATCAACATTATTTTGATCTTGGACTTTGACATCCGTAGCTTCTCTGGCCTGGGGATTCAACCATAAACTGTTTAACATCTCTAATGCTTCACTCAGCGATTTCTGCAGTTTAACACAAAAATTCACACTCACTCTGTGTTCCATCATATGCTCCATTTTATGTCTGGACAGAGTTGACGACACACAGCGATCTAACAGGCTACTGTTCAATGAATACTGAACACAGCTTATCCAAACTTTCCATGTGAGCTCTGTCTTGTGTCATCTAACATTCCAAGCAGTTGTATAAGGAACGACCATAAGAATCTGTTTTTCACCAAGGATGTGTTTGCTTTTCATGTCAGTGTCGCAGTATACTATAACCAAAACTTTAAAGAGGGTAGTAAGATGTGAAGTTTAATTAATAAAATAGACTGGCAATGGGAAATTCAGATCACATCATAAAAACTACTGTAATGTTTGTACACCAATTTAAAAGCCTCAGCTTCCATCCATATTAGATTAGCAAGAGTGTGATTTCAAAACATCTGTGTACACAGGAAACAGAAAACAGACAATTTTCATTTCTGATAGTGTCACTATACTGAAAGGATGGGAAGTATCATATATTCATATTATTCTAAAGTTATGCTTGAACTTTATCAGATTACCGTGACAAGTGTAGACTGTTTCCTGAAGTAGATCTGGCCATCTTCACATTGGAATATGGGATTAGTTGCTATTTTACAGTCGGGTATAAAGGCTCGGACCCATGGATCATCACGGTATATTGGTATGATACTGATTTCCACAACGTATGACATAGGAATGACACCCTGTTGTAACAGAGAATTTCAACTTAGATCTCCTAGTCACTTGTGTTCATTTTTGGTTTTATTTGACAGTGCTGTCAGCTGGTGAGACTACAGTGTCAAGTGGTATAGTGACGGGTGAATAATGAATTGGACAGAATGTGGAAGGAAGCAGTTATGCCCTAATTTGAGGTACCATCCCAGCATTTGCCTGGAGAGGGTCTGAAGAGAAGCACAAAAAGCTCATCATAATTGCTGGTCTGCCATCTGAAATTTGAAGCTGGAAGCTCCTTCATTCAAAGCTGGAGTGCTACCCACTCAACCACATTGTTCTGTGCTAGGCATTTAAGAAAATTTACTCTCCTGCATATTTGTACTTGCTGATGCCCTGATGCAGGTTAATGTTACAGCACAAAATGTGTTTAACCCCCAATGGAGTACAGGGATTCCTCCATAATTTAGGATTAAAAGAATATGGGAGTGGTCTTCTAACTGCAACCAAAGCAAATTACTTGCCAGCAGTTCACAGCATTGGCAGTGTTGGTTAGGCAAACTGTGTATGTTATTTCAGAGTTGTAAGAAATTGTAACTGGGAAAAGTCTGACTATGCACACGAAATTTTTACTTACACCATCTTTTTGTCTCTTTATTTAACATATATTAATTCCATGGTTTATTTAATTCTGAGTTTTGATGTGTCAGATTAAATTAATTAAAGATTAAAGTATGAGAAATTAAAGATTCTGAGGTAGGACACTGTATGAACTGGAAAGAACATGCTGCATCCATCATAGGGGTATAAGTGGTCTAAGCTGGCAAATGGACAGGCTAGGAAAGATAACTGAGGTCATGGAAGACAGGAGGAGTGGCCAATCAGTACCAGGGATATAGAAGAGAAAATGGAGACACAGGTGGCCAATTGGAAGTGTAGGCCCTGCGAAGGGCAACCTGAGGCCTTGAAGAGGTGAGTACAAGAGGGCTATTGTAAGAACTCTGTGCAGAGGAAATCCAGCAAATCTTATCCTTCATAAGAACCTTTTAGCATTCCTGCAGAATGTGAATGATAGGCTTCAGCAACCTGTTCACAGAAGGACTGTGTCCCCTGTCCATTTTGTTGGGACGGAGCTCAATCCTAGCCACTTGGTTACTTTGAAAGAGTGCAGGTATTAACAAACTACCACATCTTATTTGAAACATGCATCTCAAGGAACATGAATACTTACACCATTGAAGCTCCCTAAAGCATCATAATCACACCAACAGAATAAATGTGAGCGAAGATAATGAGGTTGTGCTCGGACCTTCTCAGAAACAGGTAGGCTGAAAGGAGCATTAAAATTCATAAATACTTGGTATGGAAAAGATTCCAAAATGCAGTTCAGAACAGTGATAACATACATAACACTAGTGTAATGTGTAATGTACTCTATTGATAAATGTCTGGAACTGTATTCCCAGGAAAACAGGTTCTTTTCTTCCGTTCATTACCATGACCAGACTGGCTTCAGGTCTAGGAACTCTTTGCAGAAGGAAAGTGGCTGGAGCATGAAGCAGACCACTCACCTCCATCTAGTGCTGAGGTTAGGAAAACATGGAGCTTTACCTCTACTTCTCCTAAATGGCTTCATGGGATAGTGCTTGGTGACAAGGATAAATTTTCCTAGTTCATTGTACAAGAATATGAAGGTCAGGCAGACAGATTAACACAATATGGTTTAAAAAGTAAATGGCTCTGGGGTCAACCTAGCCTCTAACAGGAATGACTACCAGGAATCTTGCTGGGGTTGAAGGACTGCTGGCACATAAGGCTGACAATCTCACCCCCATCTTCAAACCAACTGTCTAGAAAACATGGCATTCTTGACATCTCACAATCCCATGGGCCTCCACGGCCTGTTACAGGCATAGCTTTACCGGTCTTTTTTATGTAGTTTGCTGAATCTTGGAACCTGCAACCATGGCGGTACCAAGGTTACTGTACTAGATGGACTACATGATTTTCTTATGTTGCCCCCGTTGCACATCAGGTAGCATAGAACAGTACCTACAATCTTACAAAGACATGAACTCTGACTCTCTTTTCCATGACATGCCAAATTCCATACATATAGTATCTGCAGCATGAGAATGTCTTACATCAGCATATTGTCATACTGCCACTAATAGGCTTCAGCACTTCAACTGATCAGTGCTGATTTGTTGTTCTATAATTATTGCTTAAAGAATTCCTGCTTTGGGTTCTGATTAGGGTTGAACACATTTGTTGGTCAAAATTTTTTGCGAAAGGTAAAGTTGTCCCTGTGCATAATTAATTCAGCACTATGCCATGAAGACATATGGGGGAATGGAGGTATAGCTCCACCCTTCTTGCCCTTGGTACTAGATGGAGGTAAGTGGTCATCTTCACACCCCAACTGCCTTACTCCTTGGGAAATCACCTCTAGTATCCATCAGATAAGAGGCTGGGAGGACACCAGAGCCAGTCTGGACATTTTGAAGAAGAGAAATATCTTGCCATGCTGGCAATAGAACCTGGGCTGTCCAGCCCATAGTGCTGTCACTATAAAGGCTCCTAAAATTTTTAGCTATGAAGCATAAATCCTACACCAAAGCTCACTGATTTTAGCAATACACTGTGAGTATATTGTTCCAATGTTCTGTTTGTGATATCTGCTTGAACTGCAGCAGTGTGCACAAAGACATCTGTCTCAGCAGTATACTGCATAGCAAAATATGCTTCAGTATAATTCCTTATTATGAAGTCACTGAAAATAAGTATTTAACATGAGCTGTGTTCTATTTATATATTCCCAAGACATGTTGAATGCCTGTTAGAATCAAATATAGCTAACTTTTTGAAAAAAGAGTATTTTTATTTAGTCCTGTCATATGAAACTAACATTTTACATTTTTGCAAGAAATTTTTACTTGTTTGGTGAGTGGCATACCTGAAAATCTTCAAGTTGTGGGGGTTTCACTGTACAGACATTTTTAAAATATGTAAATTGACTTATCTGCATCATAAGTTGAAGCTGTTTCAATGTTTTGGCCCGTGTTACAATCACCATCAATTTCCTTCAGAATGATTTATCCCGTAGAACAAAAGTTATGCCTTAGATGCAGCCCATGAAGGCTAAAGACAAGAGCTGTATATAAAGGTGTCCTTACAACTGATATGGATATTCATCTCCTGGTTCAAGGACTGGTACAAATTCAGTAGTGTACATGAAACGTGGAACAGGTGGCCTGAAAGCATTCATAGCATCCTGAAGACTGAGCAGCAAGTGATCCTGTTGATATCGTGTTAGTCGCACACCCTGAACTCTTCCTCCATCAAGTATTCCAATATACACGGTGCCACCACACCCAGTATTTAGGAAACCGCACAGATTCCTGGAAGCAATGGGAACAAAAGAACAACTGACAACTTCTGTCTTGAGAATTAGCCACTCCCCTTACAATGTGACTCTAATGATGGGAGTAGCATATTCCTCTGAAGCACCGGTGGACTTCTACTAGACTATGCAGCGTTACACCCCCCAAGATGGTATTTTACTTACGTTTAAGTCCGGCCTACACTTTGACCCTGAAGATTGGGGGAATTAAGTTCCTCTGACACACTGGTGGACTTTTACCTGACTACACAGCATGACATCACAGATAACAGTATTCATATTTTTAGTCATCTAAGACTAAATTTACTAATGCCCTAGGGTATTCAGGATAAACAAATGCAGGTTTTAAAAATAATTTTAATATCTCATATTAATATATGGTACATTTCTGCCTTCCTAGCCATCTCTCTCCCCCATTATATCTTTAAAAGCATTACAATTGATGAAGAGGAGGGAGGTGCCAAATTTTAATAATAAAAAATATAACTATTTTGAAAGAATAAATAAAAGTAGTCTTAAATGACAAAAATATCTAAGTTTGTAAGCTAATTTTCTGGCTCCACCATAAAATACCTGGTGGCTTCTATGTCCCCCTGCTAGTGCCCATGATATATGATTGATTCTTCAGTTGATACACATTAAATCTTACTGACATATTTTGTAGTAAAAATTCAACTTAGAATGATTCTAGCTCTCAGTTTTAGGGTCATTGTAGTTCAGATACTGTAATGGAGATGTCAGTATCCTTCATAAATATTACTGAGGCTGTGGAAAGAAGTCCCATGGATTGACCTTTTAACTCCAGCATATTTCTCTATATTACACTCTGGCTGTCAAGCCATTCTGTTCACAGGAATGTTGGTAATGATACACATATGTTGACTCCAGGTTTTTTGAAGTGCAAAAGTTTGTTTTATGAGGTCTAGTCAGAACTTGTTTCATTTCAATTCACTGTTAGAAATGAGAGCAGGAACATGAGGATAAAACAAAAGGAAAATAAATAAATAAATGCTTGTAAGTAAATATTAATATTCGCTTATCATTGGTAGTACGTCCCAGCTATCAATACAAAAAAAAACTAGTATACAACCAGGTCATAAAACTGGTCTGGACTTATGGAATACAGCTGTGGGTTGTGCCAGTACGAGTAGCATTCAAACAATACAGAGATTTCAGAACAACGTGCTGAGGGAATAGTAAATGACCCTTGGTATGCCCGTAATAGTGACATCCACAGGGATCTTGGCATTAGGATGGTCACTGCAGAAATTAAAGCACGAAGATCAGCTTCACTACCACACCAACATGGAAGCGATACAGCTTCTTGACAACGAGAGGACAGTGAGAAGGCTCAAGAGACTCAAGCCATTTGAACTAGTGTAGCACAAGTGCGCTTTAGTGTAAATAGTAATATGAGTGTGACAACAATGTGCTCAAGACACCAGATGCTGAGACACACCAGTGGGTGTAATCTCAGAGTTTAGTTCTAATAGTAGTAGTTTAAGTAATAATAAAAATGCTCATCGTTAGTCCCGGACTAGTTGCATTGTTAGGACATTAAAAAAACTTATCATTGGTAATTACTAATTACTGGTATACTCGGAAAAGTACATTATGTATAGTTCATGTGATTCCAATACAGTGTGAACCGGAATAAATAGCATTTTATGTGTCAACATATACTGTAATCATCACTGCTGTTGGAATACTAGTTATTCACCCAAATGGGATTAAGATGCAGAGTAACATAGTTTCAGTTTAGCAGTACCTCGATATTGCTTTTCGTGTACTCGTGTTGTTAGAAGCGTTAATACACCACGGAGGCACATCTGCTACACTTATATTTCGATGCCCCTTAAATTCATGAGTTTGGTCTTCCTCAAAAGCAACCACTTCATTCCTTATGTAATGTTTAGGTTTACCCGTTACAGAAGTCGAACATTTATTACTCCCAAACATACTGATAAGACATGGAGTGAATTTTTCCTCTAATATGTTCTGTAATTTTTGGATTCTCCGGCTCCCGTATTGACCTTCTATTTCTCCCTTATATTTCCTTAACAATCAAGATCGCAGGATTTAAATTATATGTTATTCCCGCAAAATACATTCCGATATAAACTGCATAATTATCGATAGTTCAGACTTATAGGTACTCATTGTGCTCATTGTACTCATCAATAGATACCGAAGGAGGACCTATTATAATCGATAGAAAGTTTAGCATATACTAATCGATAGTGTAATATCCGTTTACGGATTTTGAAGTTTTTTGTTGTACTTTTCGGTGTGTTCATCTTCGTGCTTTTAAATTTTTACCAAATTGAATCCATTTTCATAATGAGGAGTGACCGTAGTGGCAGTAAAAGGGAAAGCAGAAGTGCAAAAACTCCACCTAAGAAGAAAACTAAATACTTGTATGTTTACTTGAGAAAATAGGAAGAACAATATTCATGGTTAAAGTTCGTGCCCCCCAACCTTTAGAGCCTTTAAAGCTTTAGAGAGCTCATTGTATACTTTGTGAACGTGAGTTCAGCATCACTCACGGGGGTAATACCGACTGCAGACAGCATTCTTGCACAGAAGGTCATAAACGAAAGGAAAGAATGTGAAGACGTCATCAAATTTACACTTCTTAATCGGGAACAGCACCAAGGACTTCAAATATGTTGCAGGTGAGCTAGCATTGTAAAATACATCAGCTACAAAAGTTTACATTGCGCGAATAAGTTACCGAAGGACATTTTCCATGACTCTTTGGCTAAGAAGATGCCCTGTGACAAAGCAAGCCTAAGAGTGGTTCTACACATGATGTGTAACATTAATACAACACAGTAACACACTCTTTCAACAATTAAACCGATATTTACACACACATCAAGAACTTAATCTAACATAATTGTATATACCAATTGTAGGATGACTCCAATATAAGTTGTTTTAACATAAACTATACAATATAGGAGCAGAATTAGTCTGTGCATAAAACGGCACAAATTATTCTGCAAATAATTTTATAATATACATGATATTTGTAATGTGGATCCATAACAGTTACAATTAATTATTTTAAGACTATATATTATAGCTCATGATGTGTATTTGTACCAACCATCTTACAGTGCACACAATTTCACTTTTCTCTTCACTGCATGTTTCGGCACTAATGTGCCATCATCAGGTGTGGTTTTATTTACGTCAAATCATTGCACTGTATGCCATCATGTCTCCTTTATAAAATGATTAAAATGTGAAGTGTGACGTATAGATGATAAATCTTGAAAAGTTTTAATATATAAACTTTATTATTATACATGACATATATACATTTTAATCATTTTATAAAGGAGACATGATGGCATACAGTGCAATGATTTGACGTAAATAAAACCACACCTGATGATGGCACATTAGTGCCAAAACATGTAGTGAAGACAAAAGTGAAATTGTGTGCACTGTAAGACGGTTGGTACAAATACACATCATGAACGTGAATCAGTGCAACAGGACGCTAAAATATAACATATATTATAGCACCTGGTGATGGCCCCATGAGAGCTGAAAGCTGTACCACAAGTTAAATAAACTCGGTTGACACAAATGTGGAAGAGAGTTATTTGATTGTTGTATTGACAGATATATAAAATAACCAATATGAACACTTACAGATTTTATAAAAAACAGTTGACCATATTAGAAACTTAATACATGATGTGAAATGTAGATCTCATGAAAATTTATTTGAAACATTGTTTGATATTCAAATATAGATTGGAATGCTAATTAGAATATTTTGCCTAAGAGGTGGAAAGTGAAGGAAACTGGAGAAAATGGCATAATGAGGAGCTTCATAATTTTTGCTCCAACAGGCACTATTAGGATGTTCAAGTCAAACAGAATGGGATGAGTGGGACATGTAGCATGTATGACAGCAAGAAGAAATACATACAGAGCTCTGGTAGGAAAATCTGAAGGCAGAAGACCACTTGGGAGATTTAGAGTTACATGGAATCTCAAATAAATATAATGGGAGGGTGTGGACTGGATTCATCTGACTTAATAATGGTGACCAGTGAAGGAGCTGTATGAGTATATGGTGATGAATTTTTGGATTGCCTGGAACAGGGGTTCTTTCTTGACATTCTGAGAGACTATTGACGTCTCAAGGTCTGTGCTTCATTCAGATGTCAGTATTAATGGAAAATATGCTCTCTGCAGTGTGTGTTACACTTTTTGCACTCTTAACTTTTATCATCAGTACATTAATATCAGTGTAAGTGAAGAATGCAGAAGCATTTGGAAAATGTGCACTCCATTGGAGTACAGCTGTCCACTTGAGTTTGCTGACCCATGGATTACTCTCTTGCATGTGCAGATAATGTGGGCACTCTCCATAAAGGTCAAGAGGTTATCATCTGTTCATGTGTTTCTCTGCATGCTTGGTAAGGAACTAGAATGACTGCTCAGTCTTTGGGAGGTCTCATATGAAGATACACAAGGCATAGTGATCAGTGACATTGTTTTCATTTATTTACATTTATATGAACAGGTATGTGCTCACTATGAATTGGTACTGGAAAGGAAGGGAACACTGTGTTTTTAGGCTTACCATAAAAGTGAAATATGTTAGATCTGAAGTTCTCATGGCAGTGATTATGATGAACACTGTCTTCTGGGATGCAACGCTGTTGCGTCCGGTAGAAGTTTACCAACACTTCAGAGTAATATACTGCTTCCATCTTCAGAGTGGATGACCCAAGAAACTAAGGCTGAATTAGATGGCACCACATCTGAGACATAAGTATTCTTTGTGAGAGAGCTACTACTTGTATTTATGATATATTTAACAATGCTGTCACATGCTCAGATTATATAATGTTGAATGATTGCATGATCAGTGAAGAATAAGTTGGAAAGTGTGCAGAAAGAAATGAATATGGCCTAATCAGGATACAGTCCCAGTGTTTGCCTCAAAGGACTGAGAAAAACCATGAGAAACCTGTCAGGATAACTGACCTTTAATTCAAGACTTGAGCTTATGACTTGCAGACACAAAGCAAGAGTGCTACCCACTTGAGCATGGTGTTTGGTAAATAGTTACTGTACTGAAAACCTAAACTGGATTGAGCTAGCTGAAGACAGGATTGGTGGACTGTGTAATAATGAAAACAGAGATTCACATTTCATAACAACAGACATGCATTCAGATGAGTATCTGTTGCTCAAGGTAAAGTCTATGCCATAGCTTAGGTGGTTAGTTGCAGGAATCTCCCCACAGAGTCCTCAGTTCAGTACTAGGGAATTTTGCATGGAATTTGTTGTGGATAGTGGCAGGTATTCTCTGAATACTTTAACTTTTCCCTTCCAATCATTATTCCACAATACTCCATTTTAATGTCATCACTGGTTAACAGCCTCATTTGTGCATTCATCTGTGATGGGTGAAAAATCAAGTCTGATGAGTTGTAGTATCTTTGAATTTGTTCATTGATATTCTCTCCCACTCTCTTGTTTAAGGTCATGTTTATATGGAACCTTACAGGTTATTGCCAGTCTAGAAAACCGAAATTAACGGCTGTTGGGATTCGTTGTGCTGACCATGTGACACCCTCTATCTGCTAAAGTTGGCACTAACTTCGCTGACAAGCAGTGGTCGCTCAGTCAGTATAGTTCGCTTGTGGACTAAAGCCACAGAGTTTCTTACAGGTTATTGGTAACTATAGCCCCCGTTGCTTACAGACCTTTTCAGAAAAAGTCTTTCCCTACTGTAAAATGAATAATTGAATTACATTTACCAAACACCCTTGTTTATGTATATTGAAAAGCTTTGCTTCCTGCCTGTTCTTGCTGGCTTCTTGCTTGGCTTACTGTTTGACCCTGAAGATGAACGTGTTATATTCCTCTGGAACGTTGGTGAACTACCAAACAGCACAGTGTTACAACCCGGAAGACTGTACTCTTTGTAGTCACTGCTGTGAGAACATCGAATATAGCATGTTTATATAACACATTTTCTCATGTTGGAATAACAGAATTGGTTTGACATTCCCTGAAATAAAATTGTATGTTTAATTCCTTCATTATGCCTGACATCCTTTTGTAATCCAAAGTAGTGTGACCTGCTGTTCTAATTAATTTTAACTTATTGTAATTACAGTTACAAACAATAGTTGAGTTTTATAACAGTTCCATACAAATATGAGTGGTAGCAGATCAGTTATAACACCAGAATTAGTAAAACGTTTTAATGAAGATGGTGCTGTGGTTTTGAGGGGTGTTTTTTCTGCCCACTGGGTGCAGTTAGTGCAGCGAGGGATCCAGCACAATCTCCAGGAGCCAAGCATGTATGCAGAGTGGCTTAAAGTGAGTAGATTCTACCCTACATAAAATTAACAGTAAACTTAATCGCTTTGTTCATGTGTCTTTGTATGTAATGACACAGGCTGTATTTATGCACTTTCTCTGACTCCTTCATTGCATCTAATTATACACGATAGATTCTGAAATTATATAAGAAGAAACTAAGCATGTTGATTTAGCAGCAGTGCATTATATTGTTTTTAGGAGGTGCTTGTTCACATCTCAGTCAGGACACTTCCTGTCCTGGCTGAGGTTTTCTTGTAGGTGTCTTCAGTCATTCCAGCAAATATCAGATAGTATCTCAATTATGACATTCTTACTTTGTTCCAAATCCTCTCTAATTTGTCATTTACCAATCATCCTACATTCGATGCTATGTAGACTTGATACTGACATCACAGCAAAAGAAGCCACACAATGTATGTGTACACACACACAGGCACATGCATATGCAAATGCGTGCAAAGAGGAATGAAATGTTACTGGTGGATCAGTCACATTGCCCAAATTAAGAACTAAATTTGTTGTCAAAGTTATGGAGAAACTGAAATGAATAAGAATAAACTCCTTGTTTTGACTCCAGTTTTTGGTGTACTTCTCTTCAGAAAGCTTAAAACTTGTCCCAACCAAGTGAGCTGGCATAGTAGTAGCACGCTAGATTTGTATTTGAAAGGTGGTCTGTTGAAATTTCTGTTGTGACACTGGCTATCTTGACTAAGGTTTCTGTGGTTTCCTGCACTCCCTCCAGGCATGCTGGGATAGTGCATCCGTTAGGTTATGATCACTTTCTTCCAAAACCTTAGAAATTCATCATTCATGTCATCATGCCATTCAATGCCATATAGTCAAGATACTGACAATATTGCAAAGTAAACCACAAGAAGAATACATAGCTTTCTTCCTTGTTATATTAGAAGTATTTCTCCATTCCCAATCACAGTGTTGAGGTCACTGAAAGGAGTCCCATAGATGGTAGGAATAACTGCACGTGAGGATCTCTCCTTTCTGTGTGCCTTTGTATTCTCTGCCAACCCCTCTGTCCTCTTTCAGATAGACCAGAGTGCTTGTCAAGGTCTATGATTGTGAGCATTCATACGAACCGAATTTGTAGACGTTTTGTGTGAGAATATAGGGAATTATGCTGTAGAAGGAAGCACAATAGCTCAAGGTTCATCCAGGGGTGGCCATCCTATGAGACCTATGGCTGCACCCTCACTATTAAAACTTTCCTTGGGTTGTACTTAGGGTTCCTATCCCAGAGGACTTTGTAGTCATGAGATTTTTCTTGTGAGGCGTATGTAGTTGAAATATTCTACATACATGTGCACACATCCACACACCCACATCCATGTACAAGCATGCTCTACATACAAATTAAATGTACTATTTTGTTCAATCATTTTTTTGTAAATTGTTCTAATATTAATTTCTGATGCAGTCTACCTGAAATTAATCTGCTTTCATGTAATTTAAATGAAATTTCAGGTCAGTAATAATGGTGGAGTGTACTTCAATGATTATTGCAATTGGAAGAAAATTCCAGAATTCCAAGAATATATTTATAATTCTCCAGCAGCAGAACTGGCAGGGAATCTCATGTGTTCTGAGGTAACCCTGTTAAATTCTTATGTCCTGAGTGTTTGCTGTGAAACATAGTGCGTCCCATCATGAGTCTGCCCAAGACCAGCAATTCTCTGATTATCCTTACTCCTTCCAAGTAAATGCAGGATTGGTAGCTCAGCCCTTTCAGCCTCATATTTTTAAGCTACTGACATCCCCCCCCCCCAAAAAAAGAAAATTATATCTTACGTGTATGTCATTATTTCAAGTTCTATTATACTTTTCCTGTAATATTTCTTGAAGTGTGAAAATTTGAATATTAAAAACCAAATTACACAAGGATATTCAGCATTCATATAGATTAAAAATACAACAAACTGGACATAAGTATATTTGTGGTAGGTTCTGGATGTGTTAAATTGGTTACAACTAGTGGAATAACTTCAGTTATGGTAACAAGAAGAATCTCAATCCTTTGCACACCACAAGCCCAATTACATGAGGTCATTGTACTTAACAGTGAAATTTCCACAGCCAAAAAGAAGGTCTTGCTGTTAATTGCTTAATACAAGTTTCTTTTAGTAGACAGCATGAAGTGATATATTGATATTTAGAGGAAAGAACAGGCTTCTGTGCCAACTAACCCGGTTTTTTTTTTTTGGAAGCAGTGTGAGGAACTATTGTTCATTTTTCTGAGCAACTGCATTTACCCATGAGCATCCTTGACATTTACAGCAGGCAGCTCTGTTAAAGGATTGACAGTCAGCAGGTTATATGAACATTTCACTGTATGTTAATTTTTTTATTCTTTATAAAGAAATTAAGTTGACCAGTCAGTTTCACCCTGAGGGCAAAGCTTGTTGTGCGAGCTATGGCTTTATTGAAACAAATTTGACAGCTTACTTTAATATTGTGATTTCAGTTCATGAAATAAAGAATATAGTTCAGTTTTATCATCAGACCTGTGGATGTTTCAGTGGGTCAAATTTTACCATGAGCATGTGCTGAATAAAGAACCAGGAGCTGAGAAAGCTACACCATGGCACCACGATCAGTCATATTATCCCATCAATGGTGACAAGGTAAATTATGCCATAACTCATTTTAAGATTATAGTCTTCTAGAATGTGAAACCATGTAATCTAGCAGTAGGTACCAATGTTTTGGAGGAATATTGAGTATTGAGTATAGAGGGCGTGGGTTTCCCCATGCACTTAGACCAGTTATTGGTCCATTGTGCGTCCCCCTTTTAATTTCTACTGTCTCCATACCCTACCGGTACTGGTGCTCGCTATTAGCCCCTTTCTGCCAGTGAGGTTCCAACCTTCTACTGGCAGTGGTGTCTAATAGTTAGTCCCTTTCTGTCAGAGATGTCCCCCCTCCTCTGGCAGTGGTACCTAATACTTCCCCATCTACCGGAGGCATTGGAAACTACTTTGGGTGGGAAACTTTTTGCCAAATTTAGCTCAGAGGTCTCCTAGAGACATGAGGTTCTTTTACGTGCCGTAAATCTACGAAACGGGACCCATGGCTTAAAGTCCCTCCCGGAGGACTTGTTCCCTGAATTTTTCCACCCTTAAAATTTCCACGACCTCCGCCGGGTTTGAACCTGCGTACTTGGAGGAATATACTCCCTTCATGTGTCTCATCTTCATCTAACCATCGAGTGGGTTGGGATAGCAGTAATGCTATAGGCTTGTATTCATGAGCTGCATGGTTCTAATTTCAGCTGGGGTACTATATATTCAGACTGAAGTTTTCATGGACTTCTTCAGTCTCCAGGCAAATGCAAATGCTTCCATATTACCTTGATTAGGCCATAACTGTTTTCTTCTGCAGTCCTTTCCAATCTGTCACTCTTCTATATTCTTACTAGTTTACGCTGTATAGTCTAGCTCCCGATAGCATTGTTAAATAATTGTCCCCAAAGATTTTCTATCTGAAGATGGAGACAACTGGTTCCTCTGAAACATCAGTACCTATCTACCAAACTGCATAGCATCAAAACCCAGAACCTTAATTGTCAGTATCATGACAGACTCAATTCTCATTTATAATATGATGATTATACAATTCAGTGAACCATTTCTGACTGTTAGGAATTTTGGTAGGAAGGACATGTTGGTTCCTGAAATCTTCCATATTACACTCTGCATCTGCTGCACACTAATAACATTCAGTACAGTATCATGGAAATTTGTAAAATAATATATACACAAAAATATGAAAGGTTTATTGAAATGAGTTTTATTTTAAATGGGAAGTGGACAAAGCAAGAATTCAAACCCCTGCAGGGTCAGGATCTTTCTTTACTCTGAGGCCTGTTGAATGAATACTGAGGGGTAAAGTGGAGTGAGCGTTGACCATTCATCTGTGTCTTATAGCTCAGATTGAGGTGTACCCACATGTCTTCATGGCATGATGTTTTTATGAACTGGGGTAACTTTGCCTTTAAGCTTCTAATCTGATACATATGAAAATGTGACTTGTGTTTCCTCTTTCCTTTTGTGGACCTAACAGGGACAGCCAAAGATATTATGAAATTTATTCTATACTTTTGCCAATATGTGTGGTAGCATGCCTGCTTAAGCAATGCACAAATGCTGTGGTAGAGTTCTGGATGTGATTAAAATGCCCATTCACAGTTTTTTTTGTCAGTTTTTTGTTTGTTTGTTTTAATTACCTGAGTAAAATTTAATTTTTTAATTTCAGTGTTATTCTGTCTCCAGAGTTTGAGCTACTATATATTGTGGTATTGACAAGGAACGCAACTGCATCCTGGGCAAAAGTCGGGCACTTCTGTTTATATATCATAATGTGTCTCTTTGCCGCTGCTGCTACCTCCACAACTACTAATGCCATTGTTATTATTTCAGGTATGCTCAATATGGATGCCAGTAGATCCAGTTTCATTGGATAGTACCCTGCGCTTGGTGTGTGGCTCACACCGCTGGGGACGATGGTTCAAACCCAGGAAATTTGCCACAGAGAGTGATTATATTTCAGATGTTTTCAGTCACACATATGAAAGTGTGCCAGTAGAGGAGATTGAGTCTGGCAAGTATCACATCCTACAGTGGGCGATGCAGGTAGGAAGTTCTCTTGATACCGTTGTCTGGTCTTACCAGATTATGTTACCAGTACCTGAGCCCATGTCATGAAGAGAGCAATGGCTGATGAACAGACTTTTCTGATGCTCTTGAGTAATTACAGAAACTGACTTGATTTAATCACTATAACAATATAAATTAAAATTATCTGAATTTCATCAAAACATCTGCAAGAAAATGATTTTTCTGTTTACATCATAAGTATTACTATTTAATGCTACTGAAAGAGCTGAGGCCTCTCTTTAAATGTACCATACTGAAACTGCTACTTTAGGAAGAAGCTGGGCTATAGAGCATATGACTGTGGGATTACTGATGATTTATGAATTGGTAAGTATTTGGAAAGAAATGGTCATGGCCCAATGCAGGTACTTTCCTGGCATTTGCCTGGAGAGATTTAGGAAAACAACAAAATAACTAAAAATGAGCAGTGTTCTGCCTGAGATTCAAATGAGAAGCATTGCTGACCTTATATGGAATGAATGAAGATGTAGAGGAAAGCACACAGAAGTACCCTGTAGTGCCATATTCTGGTGAGATGTGATGCCATATACTTGTAGTGTGGTAAACTTTAACCATATTACACGGCCTCACATCCCAGATGACAATACTCTGCATATCACCTCTGTGAGAAATTCAAATCTCACACAGAAGTGCAGTAAATTAAAGTGGTATGTTATAGGTTTCACCAAAAATATGAGGAAATATAACAAAGACTATATAATACAGTATATAAACCAATCCTGAAATACAGAGGTGAGATATGGATATTAGGATCCAAAGGTAGGAAACATCTGAGGGATGTGGGATAAATTTAGAAGTGAAGACATCTGCATGAAGCTGTGAACATAACTGAGGTAACAAGAGATAACATGAACATTGAATATTCAGAGTAGGGTCTCTTGGATTATGAAAACATGTAGTGGTATAGGTGGATGGTAACATTTTGGAGGAACACGTTGCCTCCAGTTTTAGTGTTGACCATGAAGAAGAAGATAAGAGGATCATCTGAAACATTGTTATTTGCTCATTAAGACTACAAGGTGTCACATCCCAGAAGACCACAATACTTGTATGAGCTTCAGTGCTCTGGAAACCTGAATACATAAAATTTATTCTGAATTTTCAGCCAGGAGATTGTGTTGTGTTCCACATGAGAACTGTACATGGGGCTGCCGGCAATTCATCAGCAACCCACCAGAGACGTGTCTTAGCAACAAGATGGCTCGGTAAGTTCCACATGAGAACTGTTCATAGGTTGTGTCCCACCAGAGATGTGACCTTGCAATAAGATGGCTCATAAATTCCATGCGAGAACTGAACATAGATCTGTCGGCAATTCATCTATGTCCCACCAGAGTCGTGTCCGTGCAGCAAGATGGTTCGGTATGTCACATTCACTTTACGCAGCACTGATTATAGTCTGACTGGTAGAGAATTGTGGATCATCACATGCCATCCTATGTTTACACCATTCTGATCAATCACATATCATGACTGTTTCATATTCTCTACCAGTCAAAATCTTTTACAGGCTGCTGTATTCTTATAAAGATCCTCTGACATGATGTTCCACTACTTTAACCTATACAGAAAGATGCTTGAAACCATCAGTAATTTGTATTATTCGATGAAATTAATATTCAGAGGAGAAGACTACAATGAATTTAGATGTATTATATGCTGTCATGGCCTTAAGCTCTGTTTGCAATAAACTACTGACAAAATATTTCTCTCATAGTAAACACTTATTATATGTTTTTCAGGCGAAGATGCATGCATCAGTACAAGACCTTGGAAAGAATCACCACCAAATGATGCTGTTTTTACAAAACCACCATCTCTAGAACAACTTCCAACCATCTGGAGGCTTCAGAAATAGTACAACAGCATATCAGTCTCACAGTTTCTAATTGAGTGTCTGGTTAAGCGAATACCCAGTATCATAAGATCTGAGGACTTCATGGCTGTTAGGCTCATCAAGGTTGTCACACTGAACCCACCTACTAGACTGCACATAAGATTTCAATATGAACAGGCAATAATGGTCAACAGTGAAGTCTTCTCTGGTGATCAGCCACGTCAGTGTGGAACTGGCATTCAGTGTTTCAGAGGCTCTCCCATCTCCATCATCAGGGGTCTGAGTTAGAGTTCTGTGGGACTGGTCTCAGAAGGGATGCTCAGCTGAGACCAATGACAGATGGCCTTGTCCTTTGGGTCTGAAGCATATACTATATCCCTTATGAATGTGGCAAGATGTATGTTGGACAGATTGGATGTCCTATTAGGATGAGGTGCAATGCATACATGCTGCATATACAACTATACCAACCACAGAAGTCAGTGTTGGCAGATGATGGCGACATAAATGGTCTCTGGAACATGAAACAACACCACAAAGAGTTATTTGTGAGAGATCGTAAGTTAAATTCAGGCTTGATACCAGCTGTCCTAGCTGAACATTTTTGTGGCTTTTCTCTTCTTACCTGTTATTGTTCATGCTTGGAAAGCTGTTATCATTCTCAAACCCTATCACATGAAACTGGCTTTCAGCAGTCCAGTTACAGATGAGCAGATTGTTCTCCCACCTTTACAGCTGAAATATGCAGGATTGTATGTGGTCGGGCAAAAGAAATTCTGGAGGGGAAACCTAAAAGTATATTAAAGAAAACTGTCTTCTGGAATGTGGCGCCATGTAAAAATTGTGTTAACCGATGTTTTGGAGGAATGTATCGCCTCCAGCGAACCAGCTAGAGCAGGTGCAACAGAGTGAGTCGAGTTGAGTAAACACAGCTGTATAAGAGGAGGAGGGAAGTGAGTGTGGCTACATAGGGAATAGTAGAGGGGGGGAGGGGGGAAGGGTCTGGTGGAATGGCCAGGAGGTAGTAGGCCAAAGCTGGTATAGAGTATGTGTTAGGGGGAGAGAAGGGAAGGTTAATTGGAGGGCATTAACCCTGTAGCTTGGTGGCTGCGATGGACCTGAGTGGCCTATAGGGTCTGCCGTATATCAGAGGTTTCTTGAGGGAACAGATGGGAGGCTTCCATGACTTGCCGAGACAAAACCCCACCTCTCTGTTCATATTGTCGGAATGGAATTCAATCTCAGTGGGCTCCCTAATGATGCAATCCATATAACGGGTCTTGGTAGTGAGGATGGAGGTATTCTGAAGCTGAATGTGGTGTCCCAAATCAATGCTGTATTCAGCCACAGCTGACTTGTCTGGATGTTTGAGATGGATGTGCCGCTGATGCTCCATCAACCTCGTGTCCACAGAACGGTCTGTCTGCCCAATATAGACCTTGCTGCACTTGCATGGGATACTGTATACACCCGGTGTCCTTAGTCCCAGGCTATCTTTGACTGGCTGGAGAAAACTAGATAATTTCTTTGCAGGCAGGCCCACTGCTTTGATGTTGTGCCGGGACAGCACTCTGCTAATACGGTTGAATATACTCCCGACATAGGGCAGGAAGGCGACTGAGTCCAGTTTATCTTCGGCCAACGGTTGAGAACTCTGTGGATCTGCCAGTTGTATCCATTCTGCCTGAAAACATAGCCTAGGAGCACCAACTCCACATGTAGGTTGTCTTGATCACATAGAGCTCTGCCCTGTGCACCAATGTGGAAAGTGCAGCTTGCTTGTTGGAAGGGTGGTGGTGGGACACAGTGTTAAGGTAGAGGTAGAGCTGGTTTGCTTGCGGATTTCTTCTTGTCTTCTACCCTGAAGATGGAGGCGATACATTCCTCTGAATCGTCAGTTAACACAATCTCTACACGGTGCCACATCCCACAAGACGGCTTTCTTCATAGTCACCACTGTGAAAACCTCAAATCTTAAAAGTATATTGTCAACAGTTCTGGTACTGGGTGTTTGATTCATCATGAAATTTCTTATAATTCCTGGATGTGTAAGCAGAGCTCCTGTCAAACTGTGAGCTGAATGGGCATGTTCTTATTCACCTTATGACAGAAATGAGCTAGATTCCAAACCATAGTGGGTTTCAAGGACTGGGCACAGAGGGGAGCTCATGTCAGGCTGCCCATTCATTTCAGCTCCACAGCTACATGAGGCTTTTCATTTAAGTTTATCAGGACTGGGGTGGGATCACAATGAAAGTCACTGACATAATTTAATTTTGGTATTTACTGTTCTGTTATAATTGCTGATTTACATGGAACAAATCTGAGCTTCACTAAGTTCCTCAAAAATGGCTCAACATACAAAAAGTTTTGTGAAGGACAGGATTGACATTACAGTCTCCTGTGAGCCTTCTCATAGAGATAACACACCATAAGAATATACTTATTTAGAACAACTGCACAGCTAACGCTGAATACATTCATGTCTTCTCGGAGTGTCTGAATTTTCATGCCCCTTCAAAGAATGTGAGTTGAAGGGCTACTAAAGAATTGAGAGCACAACAGCAAAAGCTTGAAATACATATTTTAATATTTACAAAACAAAAATCTGGCGTGGAGGGTATGCCAGTGCTTCCAATATGTGGGATGAAAGCACTGAATTAAGCCGCTGTATTATGTCTGTCAGCTGACTGTATGGAAATGAAAGTATGTATGAAAACTGTTAGTTCATTTTGCTGGCAGGAAATGCTGATAATAGTTGCGTGTGTAGTCCAGCATTAGTTCCTGCATACATTCAGGTAGTTCCCCAATGCAGACACCAGGAGACCCTCCATACTGGGTAAAAGAGGGTACCATAGTCTCTGGTGGCAAAACTGTGTTATCTTCAATGACGCAGCAGTCCTTGAGAACACATCGACGACCCTTCACAAAAAAAATAATGCAGATCAAGGTTATATCTGGGTATGAGAATTATAAATTAGCATATAAGAACACATTCAGGATCAAACACATGAGTATGGTATCACAGAAATGTTACAGATTCTATAAAATGAGAGCCACTTATGAAAAAAAAAATTTCTAATTTATAAATTTGCAAAAAAATAACAAATTTCAAACAAAAAAGAACTAGACTGATCAGATAAGTCCAAATTCGCTGCTTGAAAACTGGGATCATAGGTTCTGATCCCCATTCAAGAAGTCTACTGACTGTCTTAAGATTAAGAAACTGAAGAGAAACGAAGCGTTTCAAGGATGCCCTCTGCTTCGAGTGGGACCAACAGGAAAATAATAATAATAATAATGACTGTAAACATATAGCTGAAATGGACAAAACTGCAGCATTACGCACTGTGACACTGAGGACTGAATCATATTATGTTAAATTTAGACTAGGAGTGTAATAAAGGCTGGTTTGTAGCTGTCTGTGGAAACCATTCAGGTATGTTTGGCTGAACTCACAGGAGATATGGACCTCAGAAAATGATGAAATGATGACAGCATGGACAAATTAAAGGGAAGGGAAAGCAGTATGGGAGAAAACAGTTAACAGAGTTAAAGATATGAAATGGATAAATTCCAATTTTTCCAATATATATTTTTTTTTTACATTCTAAAATTCCATAGAAGGAAAGCCTATTGGATACAGAATAAGTCATACCTCTTAAAATAAATGTGGAATTAATCATCAATTCAAAATCTTTTATAGACAACTAAAGATAAACAATACAAATGTGTAACATTAATGACCAACTTATAATCAGTGAATAATTAGCTGAATACTGTTGGTAATAGAATGGGTAAGCATTTGTCAAATGTTGCCATACTCGGTACAACTAAAAGTTGGTAAGCAATCCTCAATAAACACATAAAAGTTTAATTATAGACAAAGGATTCACAAATTTGTGAATTTATCAAGAATAATTAAAAGTAGTTAAAGAACTAAGTATGAAAGAAAGCAAGAAAGAGGGTGAGGGAAGAAGGTATAAAAGGAATTATTCTTCCTCATGTGTTAAATCTGGGCATGCCTAAAAATGCCATGACCAGATGATGGAGTTTCATAGTTATTAGACATAAATTTATATAAGTGAAGAGATTTCCCATTGAGTTTTGTAAAGAAACTGTACTTCCATACTTACAATCACACAGTTTTTGCCAATGTAGACATATGAACCAATAACAGCAGCATTTACTACAGATCGTTCACCAACAAAAACATGATCACCCATGTGAAGGGGAAAGAATGCCACACTGAAAAGTAACAAACACTTGTATTATCTCCATGGTGTAACGAGACTGCAGTATTGAGTTTTCAAAGCAAAGAACATTACAGTTCCAAGAAAAATGTTTTGTCAAAAATAGATCTAATAAAAATGAGGACACCATTTTAGTCACATTCCACAATCGGAAGGCATCCATTTTCTTTCCAACATCCACATACATATACTCTGTTCGGGAGGAATTGATATTAACAAAACTTTCATATTTAGAGTATTTTGGATTGATCTGGCTCAGGATAGGGACCAGTGGAAGGCAAGTTCCATAAAATGCTGGGAAGTTCTTGAGTACACACACAAGTAGTGGCTTCTCAAGGAGGGTTGAGGTCCATGACAGTAATATATATTCATGAGATTCGGTATCAAATTCATAAGTCTGCTTTCCTTTGCACAGATTTCCAATTTTACTCAATTTTGCACTCTTAATGTTATATTTATATACTGTAAATGTATAACCCAGAATAACCTGCAGTTTAGCTTCTGGATTAGGATGCTGGACTTGTGCACAAATGGTCATCAGACTGAACCATAGTCAAGTCAAAATATTACCACAACTTTCAACTGTACATATTTATTTATTTATTGCTGTTATCAATGTCATCATCAGAATCCAAGTTGGATTTAAGGTTCCCACAGTGGTGGCCATTAAAAGAAGACAAAACTCTTTCTGGATATGCAGTGCAGTCTGCTGAAAGTAAATGAATACTTCAGAGGAATATATCGCCTCTACTACAAAAGTTAGTGAAGCAAGAAACTGGCATAAAGCATGCAGATGCAATCAATATGTTCCTACAAAAAAAGCATTTACTTCCTTAAGACTACACAGCACTATATTAGGGACAACAGAAATATTCATCAGAATCTAAGTCAAATTGAACACTGCATATGTCTGGATTAATGTTGCAGTTCTGCACACAATTCATCAGTTATTTCTCTATTCTGGAAAGATAAATGCAAGCTGTCTGTAGTCATCTTACTTCACATTCTATGAAAATGAATATAAGTTGCTTACCTTTTGAAGCTACAACATTTCTTAGTCTTACATTAAATGGTGGTAATGTCAATCCCACCTTCCATGTATGTAATATGAGTCCAAATACTGAATCACAACCCACCATACATCAAACTGCACATTAGGAACCAAGTTTTTTAAATGTATGTCTTGACTGGTATACTAAAAACCATGCTCATAGTGGCTTTACAGTTGCGTTGGTGGTCCCGGGAAAACAAGTTTCAAGCTACCACATGTATTTCACACAAAAATATTACCCTTTGCTGAATTTTTTGAATGGTGGTCGAATAACTGCATGCTTGCTGATGATGCAATAACGGCCAGCACGTACGTTGGCAAGATCTCCACGTATAATAGCATCTGATTGCACTATTACTTTGCCACTCAAGACTATATTCTGTGATCCACACAGAACTGTCTGGCGGCTCACCTTGTTGCCCGATGCCTGTAATTCATAAGTTGATGCAATGGTGAGTAAGGTTATCTTTATGTTAAACTGTCGGTAAGATTACAATGAGCTTTAAAACTGCAATATATATATATATAGTGATACATTATGACTTAAATACCTGCAAACTTTACACCCACATACACAACAAGAAAACATGACGATAGTACATAATGTTAATTATAAAAGGTACTATCTTCTGGCAATAACGTTGTGTAGCCTGTTAAAAGTCAACCGACGTTTCGGCTCTGCTTGTCACCTGCTCTCACGCTGGTATCTTCCTCGGCTTATTCGACCCTGAAGATGGAAGCTATATACTCCACCGAAACGTCGGCTGACTTCCAACGGACTACTTGGCTTAATTACTCAGAAAACAGTACCATGACCACCAGTGCGAAAACCACAAATTTTACAAGTTCTATACGAGTCTCAACTTCGAAACTTTACCGTCTCAACGTATTCTGCCTTATTGTAATATATGTCTTGGAGTTCCATTCTTCGATTCTAAAGAAATAATTTGTCTATGACACTTATGTGATGATTATCTGCTTCAGTCACGTTCCATTATCCATCCAACTAAATACTACATGCTAATTCTCATTTTCACGAAATGGGAAATTCGCAATATATTTTAGTCCGTGATATTGTCCAACTTGCGACACGCAATTCAGTCTCAATTGTTATTACACGTTCACGAAGTTCCAGCATGGTTACTGGCGTTATTGGTTCCACCTGGTTACAGTTGGTTGCAATGTACAACTGAAAACAGATTGAATGTTACATTGACCAAAATTGAATTATGTTATACCTTTAGTTATTGTAAATTTAATAAAATGTAACCCCCTTTCATCCTGATTTTACATGAACTTCCCTCAAGAGTAGATTTGGTGTTACACTTGATCATCCTGGAAACTCATCGATAATCGGGTGAACGCTGTCCTGCTGTAAGCAGTCTGCTATTGCAGTGGTGTGGGTTATTAGCAGTCATGGCGGACGAAGAGTCGAATGTGAACGACGATGGCTCGGGAGATTTGAATACCGTCTTCGGTCTGAGACTTCGAGGCAGAAAGGGAGCCCTGAAAAAGAAAAATGTGTACAACGTGAAGGACCATAAATTCATCCCACGTTTCTTCAAGCAGCCTACATTCTGCAGCCACTGCAAAGACTTCATATGGTAAGTTACGATTCGAAACTTCAAATTCCCGCAAATATCCGTTCTTAAAAGATTTTAAGAAAATGTCAGTCATTCAATGTGTGACTTAAAGGTACCAAGAAGTGTCTAACAAAATAGAATCCTGGATAGGTTTTGGGCAGAGTTATGCGTTTGGTGAGAATTATTACTTCGAATATGTGTTCTGTCACTTTCACGTGACGAAACTTTTGGGTTATACTGTAGTTTATTTCAGACTGTCTTCTGACTGAATACATATTCAGCTGATGGACAGCTTACTAATATAGTATGTTAGGTATCAGAAGAGATACCGGGAAAGCAGGAAACGTCACGTCATAACTGAATACTGTTATACTGTAAACGGCGAATACTTTCGTTTGTGTTGTACTGTTGTGCATTGTTTACACACAAGCGTGGCCGGGAAAGTTATTACTAGCGGCATCGTTCGTGTCTTGTCAGATAACTTTTAAAACAGGCAGTTAAATCGTAAATAGTAAGGGTATACCAGTGGACCGTAATTGTTAATAATTGATCGTCCTTTTCTGTCGGGGTATGGTTAGGAAATTTCACAAACCGTGGATCCCAGATTCTTGATAAGCAACTGTGATTAAACTCCAGTACTGAAATAGCTATTGCAACTCAGGTGCTGTCACATTACCTATAGTCCGTTCGTAAGCGCTTTACACGTAAATGTAATGAAATAAGTCTACCGTAAGAGATGTAATATACTGACATTGAATTTAATAGGATGTCGAAGTTTGGGAAGTAGAATTTATTTGGATCCTAGTTAAGAATGTTGTCAGAACGACTGCAGAATGGCGTATCAGTGTGTGTGGTGTATAAGCGCAGTGGTGTGACTTTTCCTTGTAGCAGCGGGGTGAGAGTGAGTCCCTTTTAGTTTTTTTTTTGTGGTGGTGTGAGACTGAGTCCACTTGATACGTCGGCCACTAACTGGCCTATTGTACCAGCTCCGGATGAGAGATGAAGAGTGTGGAGCACTTGATGGAATGAGAATTGGTAAGGGAAACCGAAATACTCGGAGAAAACCTGCCCCAATGCCACTTTGTCCACCACAAATCCCACATTACCTGACCTGGGCTCGAACCCTGGCCGCCGCGGTGGGAAGCCGGCGACTAACCGACTGAGCCATGTCACGGCCTGACCGAGTCCCATGATGTTGCAGCCTCGGATGGGTCACACGTATCAGCCCCTGTTGATGAACAAGGACGGAGAATTAATGGAATGATAATTGGCAGGGGGAAAACCGACATGCTGGGAGAGAAGCCTGCCCAGTGCCACTAGTTTCACCAAGAGTGAACTCCGCTGGGACGGAATGGAAGTGTCCGCGTTGCTGTGCTCATGCATGCTGATGTGACTGTGTGTGCATGCTTTTTGTGATTTCCCACGATGAGTTTTTAAAGGGGTATTTCGTTTTGTCGAAGATAATAACATAGGCCTACTTCCAAAATAAGGGCGTGACACGGCTTTAGGCTCCTAGTCGCCAGCTTCCAATCTTGGAGGCCCAGGTTCAATTTTCAGGTTGCAGTATGGGATTCATAATTAACAAAGCATCACTGTAATGGGTTTTAGGTTTTCCCATGCCAGCTCTAATTCCCTACTCATCTGTCATCAGGGGCAGGTACAGTAGGCGTCAAATGGAAGTGAACTCACGAAGCAGCCGTATCTGCGAAATAGCGGACGGATTTGTGAGTGTATGCTGACAGTAAGACGAGACTGCGAGACCAGGGTGCTAGTGCCACTGTATTGAGGCAGAGACCCGATGGTGTTTGTAGCAGGTACATTTTATTGCCCCCTTGCGTGCACGTGTACTAGGATATGCCTCATATCACGCTTTTTCTGTGCAAGGGCTGTAATAACTGTTATGTGGTTCAGTGCCATCTGCCAGGCAAACCAAGGCATTTGTGTGACGATGCTTTCTATAATCTATTCTGAGGCCCTGGTGCACGCGGTAGCGTAGTTGGTTGAGGTACCATACTGCAAGCCGGAAGATCGCAGGTTCGATTCCCGTTGAGGTCACTAGATTTTTCAATTGACCTAATTCTACCAGCCGCATTATGGCCCTGGGGTCGACTCAGCGTCTGACAGAAATGAGTACCAGGAATTTTCCTGGGGGTAGAGGGCGGCCGGCGCATAAGGCTGACAACCTCACCGCCACCTGTGAGCCGATTGTCTAGAAAATGTGGGAACCTCGACGTCTCGCAACCCTATGGACCTCAGCGGCCTGTTACAGGGATAGCTTTACCTTTATCTTTTTGTTCTAAGGCCGTGCCATAGCTCAGGCGGTTAATCATCGGCTTTCCACCGCAGCGGCACAGGTTCGAGCCCAGGTCAGGTCATGTGGGATTTATGTTGGACAAAGCGGCACTGGGGCAGGTTTATCTCCGAATATTTCTATTTCCCCTGTCAGTTCTCATTCCACCGACTGCTCCACAGTCATCATCATCATCATCATCATCCGGAAGTGGTAGAATGGGCCAAATAGTGGCCTATCCCAAGGAACAAAAAGAAAATAGAGTTTTCTAACCCGGGGATAGGGTGACCGTCGTGTACAGGCTGAACCACTTAGCAGTATCATGTGGAATAACTCTCCTTTGTTGTACATCGCATCAGAGAATGTTAAGAAAAAAAATGCATGGTTTCAAGGAGGACGGACATATGCGTAAGACATTATCTTCCGATATCACGAGATATCAAGGGTAACTTTACTTTTTTTTTTTTAAATGAAACCTGATATTTCCAGCTCTACAGAAGCTGTGGAGCAGATCAATACGAATCAAACGACCACGACCTGAGCAGCGTTAATATATCGCGACTCGAAGCACAAACCGCTCCGTCTGCTGCCCACCTGCTTGCGACAGAAGTGAACACAGATCAGAGCTTGCAAGCGAAGGTAGATACGTTGTCTCATGCTTTGTTGCGTTGTTGGCATTTCTGTGTGCGCGTATTCTTGTAGTTTACCCCCACAGAAAGAAGCAGAGGGGTGGTCATGTCAGGAGAGCGTGCCGACGGTGTTGCTGTCGCTTCATATCATATCCTGCAGCCACACAGTGCCCTGCAGGGTTGCCATCGTGATGAAATGTCACTGATATGTCTTTCTTCAGTGTAGTAAATTTTAGAAGTGTGGGCATGGTAAAAAGTAAAGTAAATTAAAGGTATCCCTGTAACGGGCCGTGGTGGCCCATAAGGTTCTGAGATGCTCAGATTCCCACATTGTATAGACAATCTGCTCATAGATGGCGGTAAGGTTGTCAGCATTACGCACCGGTCACCCTATACCCAAAAGAATATTCCTGGTACTCATTTCTGTTAGAGGCTGAGTCGACCCCAGGGCCATAGTGCGACTGAAGGATTAGGTAAACAGAAAAAATCCACCTCATCAGGATTCGATCCCGCGACCTTCCGGCTTGTAGCATAGTGCCTCAACCAACTACGCTACCGCATGCCTCGTGTGGGCATGGTATTTGGCAAAAAAGAAATGTATATGAACGTTCTTTTCCCAATTTAGCGTGCCTTCATTGAAGAAAAGGCCAGTGATGCAGTTACTGCTTATTCCACACACAGCGAGTCCGATGACGATTATGGCCAGCTTGTCTGAACCAGTTACGGTTCTCAGGTGCCCAGTAATGCATGTTTCGAATGTAGACCTGCCCGGAATTCGTGAACAATGCGTCATCGGCAGACGAAACAGTTTCAGAAAATGGTACATTGTGCCGCTGCTGATGTATTCCCTGCGGGCAGAAACGGACGCGACTACCGTTGTCGCGCTCTTTGCTTCGGGTACTGATCCCCGGTCTGTGGGCAGCTACTTCACCTGATTCATCCGTTACACTTTTATGGCTGCGTCGTACCTCATGCGGTTAGTCGCTGGCTTCCCACCGCGGCGGCCCGGGTTCCATCCCGGGGTCTTGTCAAGTGGGATTTGTGGTGGACAGAGTGGCGCTGGGGCAGGTTTTCTCCGAGTACTTCGGTTTACCCTGCCAATCTTCATTCCACCAACTGCTCCACAGTGACCCTCACCTATCATCTGGGGCTGGTACAATAGTCCAAAAGTTGCCGCAGTACAAGGGACTTAGTCCCACCACACTAGCAATAAAAAAAGGAACCGAGATAGCTCAGTTGGTACAGTGACTGGCTACGGGCTGGTCGATGGAGGGGTCTGAGTTCGAGTCCCGGCAGGGTCAAGAATTTTGTCTTTCCATGTCTCCCAGACCGGCTCTGGCGCCCGCCTACTCTCCTATCTAATGGGTACCGGGGACTCTTTCTCCGGGGCTAAAGCGGCAAGGGCGTGAAACTGACCACTCACCTCCAACTAGTGTCCAGGTCAAGAAAATGTGGATCTATACATCCACTCCCCAATACGCCTTCATGGCATAGTGCTTAATCAGTTAAGCACAGGGACAACTTTTCCTTTAACCAGTAAAAGGGAAAGCAGATTTGGTTTCGTGCATCTTGTGTCATAAGGTCATAAGGTTAAATGGTTCAGCTTGTATAGGTCACACATTCCCAGACACAAGTACATTAAACCCCCGCTAATCTGGAGTACTCGCGGGGGGGGGGACAGTCCGGATTAGTGAAGCAAAAGATAGCCCTAAAAGACAAACAAAACTTAGAACACAGATAAATATAAAATTTAATAATATAAATAGTGCTGTTGAAAATAAATAACAGAATTTCAGTGTAGAATCAGTACATTTATTCATGGATGGAAGACTCAGAAGTTTTATTTGAACGTAATAATGCAGGTTTAAAAAAACTGTCAAGTTTTGTATGAACAGACAAGCGACTCACCCACCTTCCTAAATGCCACGTGTCTTGTAAAGTATATACTGAACTGTGAACAGCATTTTTCATGTTTCAGCCCGGATTAAGTGTAACCTCGTTAGCGAGGGTTTACTGTAGAAAGGTGTAAAAATGCGCTTAGCAGACGTATAAATAAAGCGCGTATGAAATTAGAAAGAAATGTCTTAGTGCTTCGCCGTGTTTGTATTGCAGCGCAACACGTAGTTCGAGATAAGAGTGAAGTCGCTGTTATGTGAAGTGTCACACTTGAGACAAAGGAGTACGTTGGCTGAGAAGTCTGCAGTAACGCTGCTTCATATCACAATTAGCAGTTGACTCAAACGGAAGGGCAGATGATGCATAAAAGTGCAGTAGATGTTAAGTTTTTCATTGCCGTGTTTCCTGCGTCTGCTGTCAGGTTTCAGAATTCTCTCACGGGGAGTACATGTTTGATCTCTGGCCTTGATATTTACATTCGTCGCGAAGAGGGACGCAGCGATGATTATGAATTGTTTAGAACAGAACGCCCGGGCCCTGTGTAACTTTAGCGCAGACCTGATGCGTTTTGGTCGGAGTTTGTATTTTACGTTATGCTTTGGCCAGCCGTACTGGTGCTGTGACATTGCAGTACTTCAACCACCATGTTCCATCTAAACCTTTAAAGCACACTGGTCTATATATTTTTTCCTGTGGCGCTACAGCCCCAATTTGGGCCTAGGCCTACCTCAATGAAACTCTCCGTTTCACTTCGATTTACTAGATCTTAAACATTCGGTAGGACTCCTTGGGCGGGTGATCAGCTCGTCGCAAGGCCTCTGCCTGTCCACAAACACAGGAAAACGCACATACACAAACACTAAACATCCACGCCCTGAGTAGGATTCGAACCCACGATCCCGGCTTCCGAGCGAGCGAAGACAGTGCATGCCTTAGACCGCTCGGCTACCGTGACCGGCGGTAACTATATATACCACCTGCTTTAATATTAAGAAAGCCCACAATTACGTGTTTCGTATGATAAGCGATGGTTATTTCCCTAACCAACGTGAACTGTCTGGTCTCAGTAATGGAAAGAGTGTGTTTACTCTGGGGTAAAACCGAATCTTTAAACTTTGAGGCCTGAATCTTCTCGAGGAGCGCGAGACGCGCTATAGAGATTTTCAGTATCGATATTGAAATTCGATATGGAACTGGCGACAGAACCGCCAGAAAATATAAAATGTGATAGTTTTCAATATGCCAGCGACTTGCCTTCATAATGCCACATGCAGTTATGAAAAATGTTTATGTGCATCAGATTTCGATATGACAGATCTCCGAAACACAATACCGTGTATAAAATGTCATGTGGGAATCGGAATAGCTCAGTCGGTAAAGCAACGGGCTGCGGACTGAACGGATGGGGTTCGATTCTCGGGCAGACGCAAAATGTTTCTGTGCTCCACTGCGTCCATACCGGTTATGGGGCCCACCCAGCCTCTTATCCATTGGATGCCGGGGGTATTTTCCCCCGGGGAATACGGCCATGGCTGACCACTCGCTTCCATCTAGTGCTGAAGTCAAGAATGGAGCTATACCTCCACTCCCCCATACGTTTTCGTGGCATAGTGCTTAACTAAGCTCAGGGAGAACTTTACTTTAAAATGTCGGTCGCTCCTGCTAGCCGAGGATTGAGGACGCCACGCGACGTACTCGTAGTGCGCGTTCAAACTGAGTTCGCATCGGGCAACTCGAATCTTACTTGAAGTGGCCGCGAATGCGATGAATGAAACCTTAAGTCTGCTTGGGTGACAGAAGGAAGTCTGTGCTGATGAAGTATCAAATGTTTGAGATGTGAATTCATTAAATTTTGTCGTGTTCGCAACAAAGAGTTGCAGAAATTCTTCTGGGCTTTCATTTCGCAATGCCTGCCCGCGCCAGTTGCCGAGTTGCTGAACATATCTGCATAAAATTCTGTACCGGAGGGTTCGTGTGATATTTTCTGACCCACATTTTCGTTTTTGGTTATAATCGGACAGCAGTCGCAGAAGCTGCTTGAGTTTCGGCTTGTATCCCAGCCGTAACTCCCGTGGAGGCCCATAGGGTTATGGGACGTCGAGGCTCCCACGTTTTCTAGATGGTCGGCTCACAGATGGCGGTGAGGTTGTTAACCTTACACGCCGCCCGCCCTTTACCCTCAGGAAGATTCCTGGTGCTCATTTCTTTTAGAGGCTGAGTCGACCCCAGGGCCATAGTGCGACTAGAAGGATTAGGTGAATTGAAAAATCCATTGACCTCATCGGGAATCGAACCCGCGATCTTCCTATTTGTAGCATTGTGTCTCAACCAAATACCCTACCGCGCGCCCCCTTCCACATATTTGTCGGAGCGAAAAGTGTTTAGAACGGAAGTTGTAGAGAAAAATGAAGCCCGTTTTATGCTAAGTGCATTTCGTAAGTCTTCCTGTTTTCATGCTAATTATAGAGGTGTTTGAGCTTTGATGGAGGTGGTGCATATCATAGCCACTGTGCTTAGAGCCGTTAAAGATTGTTGAGGATCATGTCTCTTTCGGAAAACAGGGAATTACGTCTGCCTTTGTGATTAAGTCCAACCCTGGCCCCCATAACAGATTTGCAAGTTGTTTCGTAGACATTAATTTGGACATAGTAATTGATTCCATCCGACTGAGTCCTTCTTAAGAAGCTGCCAGCTTTCTAAAAAATTTTATGGAACCCGAAGGTTCATTGCCGTGTTCACAGGAGCCCTCAGTTGGTCTCTCCTGAGCCAGATGAATCCAGCCCATATCACTATTTCTCTGAAAACCATTTTAATATTATCCTCATATATTAAGTTGATTTGTGTCAAGGTTAATAATGCTGCTACAGCTCTACGTAACCTCCAGTCTGGGTATCTTGCCGTATCGTAGTATATTTATTGTGTTGTTCGCCTTGGTTTCCTCCTGAGTTATGAATCTCATTAGACCGAATATACTGAAAACGTGCAACTACACCACAAAGGACTAACGTAACGCTTTGAGTGTCTAGACGTTAGTTGCCAAGTCCCATGTTTTAGAAACAGAGAGACGCAGTCAGTAGGCAGGATCATGGATCAACGTTAAATTGTAAAGGATGTTTGGAAGGGAATGGCCGTGGCCTACTCTAGCTACTACTCCACCACTTGCGTGGAGGGGCTTTTGAAAACATTTCAGTCAGGATAGCCTGTACCCCGGTCGAGATACGAACCGAGCCCCGAACACAATTATGGCGTCATGTGATCGTTGTATTTGCTTTGCGCAGAGAGCTGCGGTGACGTACTGACGCTGCGCGTGCGCATATGTGTGGAAGTATCTTCCCTTCTCACGTTCTTGTCCAGGAGCTCCCACGTGCTGAGATTTTTAGGACCAGCTGTTAGAAAACGACAGAGAGTGGGCCTCAGCTGTTGACAAGTTCCATTCACATGTCTTATCGAGAAATAAACCCAGGCGAGTGTTTTTATGCGAGAAATGTCGTAAATAGCATGAAAGGCTTAATTTCCGAGTCCAGGCCGTAATCATCCCACTGAACGCTTCTTTGCGTTAGCGGCGGCAGGACTCGAACATGCCGATGTCGTGTAACTACGAAACGAGATTAGCCCACAGATGACGTCACATTACAAGAGTGGCCAGCCGGATGTGCAACTTAACATCACATTTGCTCCGCCCTTCAGTGTGTACTGATTGTCTCTCTTGCGAAGTTACCCCGTTTATACAGGAGTGTCTTTCTGGTCTCGAGACGACGCAGATGGTGTAGTGTAAGGCGATTTATCCATTCTTGTCTAAAACACGGCGGTAAGTATGCGTACCATTTGTAGTAACATTAAGTAGGTCTGTATTGTGCATACACAACGTGTTTATAGCCTATTTCCATGTGATACTCGCAACAAAGTCTTTTTTTTTTAACCGGCCGTTCTTTGTAACATAGACGAAGTTTGTTTTCTGTGAGGTAGGAATATTACTAGCAATTCTGAGAGACATTCCCTGGTCATAATTCACACCTATAAGAAAAATATCAATAAATCTGAGGACTGCAAAGGGTTATTAGGGCGACCTCGTTTCCTAACAAATTTCCCGTTGTTGCCACGATCACACTGATCCCAAGGTCCCAATTCCTTCCTTACAGGCGAGGTAATGGGGAAATAACTTGGCATGGGCTCGAACCCATGTACTAATAGCAAAGATAGCAATCTCTCCAAGACGAGCACTGTTTTCCCCAACAGATACCTGCGATGCGCAGCGACCCATTGCTACCATTCCGTTGTCGTTACGATGCCATTGTTGTCGCTGTCTCGACTCCTTTCTTACAGGGGAAGTAATGGAGAAATAAGTTGGCTTAGGCTCGACCTCATGCACGCTCTTAGATGTATAAAACCACCTCCCCTATCATGCCAAATTTGGTCGAAATAGTTGCAAAGGTGTGGAAATATGTGGAGAACAGACAGGCGCACGTTATATACATTGTCACGATCTTTAGAGTAAGTGTAGACGGGTTTTGAACACACACACACACACACACACACACACACTAGTGTCCACAGTCACGTCTTCACTGCCGTTGCTTGGTAGCGGCTTCAAACGCAGACCCTCACCTTTCTCTGAGTTCCCGGCAGCAGCTGCCAGCGTCTAACAGCAACAGCTCACAAAGATTGAACCGCAGCAGTCTCTAACTAACGGATTGACTAACTGGGAAGTACCAGATTTTTGTTACTGTCAGAGAGTCGCGGGTTTGTTGATATGGGGCTCCCTTTCTGACGAGAGGACGAGTCTGTTGCTTACAATTGCTGCTGATCCGCCAGCGCAGTCATTTTCGGGTCCGAGTCCCGTTCGAGACTCCCCAAATCTGGGGCGCCAGGTCCCCGTATTTATATCCCCCAGAACAGGGTGGCCATGTTATACCCCCAGGCACTGTGTTTCCTTTTCGTCGCCTCCTGCGATTCGACTTACTCCTAAATTGTTCTCCTTATACCATCTCGGCATGGACCATTTATCAAATACAGTTCCTCTGTTGCAGTGCAACTGTTACCGTAGAAACATGTTTGTTTGTGGAGCCGTTTCTTAACAACGTCCGTTGTATCTAGCTTATTTCGCGGTCGTTGCCTAGCAACAGGTCTACATTCCACAGTTCATATATGTGTGTGTGTATGTATCTATGTAGAGAGAGAAGGGGGTTACATTTGGACGACCTTCAGGCTGTTGGTTCTGGGCAGGCCGTTAGGCATTTTCAGGTGACACGGGAAGATGAGAAAATTAGGTCGTCATAACCCGAAAGACGACAGTCATCATGAATGGTGATTGGACAAGGATTTGGAAGGAAATGCTTGTGACCAGTTTGAAGCCTCGCGGGGACTGCACGCCACAGGTGTGAAGTTGTGTCTGTGTGACCGAGGCCCACCCATTCCCGGCCGTACGGTTGCGTGTTCAGTGCCCAAGCGTCAAGGCTCTTTTTAACAAGTTCCTAGAAGCTGATGTGAGCCCTGGAGTGAGTGAGTGATTATTCGTTCTGTTGAAGGCCGCCGTTGATGCTCGTCTCCAGAAACGGCTCAGGTGTGTGGCCCACCGATTACGCGATCTACAGGGCTGCTGTTTCATCAGCAGTTGAGGGGCTGTTGTGGTGTTCCTCAGTTCCTCCAGGGAAATGCGATTTTCCTGTTCATTTTTAGCTTGTTATCGTACCATGAGCCACTTACGGCAGCGTTCAGTGACGCTTGGCTTTGCAAGTGCACAGTTTTTTTATTCATCAGTAAAAAGTATTCGGAAATCCGTGGTTTGGATCTTGACTTGTAGACTAGGTCTCTCCTGACTGATGGCTTTAATGGTTTTTTTTTTCCAAGTCTTTACAGACAGACCTTACAATCGGCCGCTGCAGATTTTTGTTGTGTCCTTCCCCACTTTCTTTATTTATTATTTGATAAGAAAGTCCGTGTGGCTTTCCACCTGATGGCTGCAGGGTGCGCGACCGGGCCGTTTCGTGTGAGACGGGTGCTTCTGAGGTGCTCTGTCACTTGGCTGGTGTAACGGCAGTAGTGTTACCGGTTTCTGTTGGTAGTCCACGTGGAAGTTTGTGAGCGAACTTCATTTTGTTACGGGAATACTGTAGGCCGCAGTAGAATGACTATCAGTGATATTTCACAGGCTGTATGGCTCTTATGCACATATCACTCACACTCACGTATTAACTCGTTTTACGACATATTTCGAATGCCAACCAACACAACACGCAAGCGTACGAAAGCAACATGCAACACAACTACACGAAAGACAAAAGAAAAGGCGAAGTGTGCCAGTTTCTGTGACGTTTAAATAAATTAGAAGTTGGATTTTGGCGTACAGCTTTAAACAGTTAAGCTGAAACGTGGACAAATGAGAATGGATCTCAAGGCGTCGTAGCGCGCCAGTTCAGGCAAGGGCCGCACTAATGTGTTGCCTGGCAATGGTCTCGCTATTGTTCGAAACCTGTGAAGTGAGTAATATATTATGGCGTTCCGCCAGGAATCCGGAATGGTTCCTAGGCAACGAGCGACTTTCCCTCTACAACGTTACAATCATAAAGCTAGCAGCCCAACAGTGGAGTTTCCACCGTTTCACACGAATTGTTGAAGCAGCGTTTCGATAGCAGCGGCCGGAATGAACCCTTCGGCATGGTATTCCCTGTTGGGTCCGAGTGCAATTTATAAGAGTGCAGCTTCGATGAGACCAGTCATTTCTTAGTGTAGCTCCGACTAGAGCAGAAGTCATCTCGCATCCGACAAAGAGATACCGAGAAGACGTCACCGAGATCAGCAGTGCAAGTAATTGTAACAGTGGAGTTAGGAATAATTATACTTGCGAGTGTAAAAGAGATTGTCCAATAAACGTCCTAGCCAAATCCGAGATCCTCGTGAATTTACTTGTAGCATTACCAAGGAAACACGTGACAATATGTTAAAGTGATGTGTACACTGACTGAGGCAAAAATTAAGTGTCCCTAACAGTTGACTACAGACTACTAATGCGTATGGTAAAGGTAAAATTATCCCCGTAACAGGCCATGAAGGCCCATAAGGTCGACTTCGAGGCGCCCACATTTTCTAGACAGTCGGCTTACAGATGGCGGTGAGGTTATCACCCTTACGCCCCCCCCCAAGAGAGATACCTGGAACTCAATTTTGTTAGAGGCTGAATGTCGATCCCAGGGCCACAGCGCGGCTGTAGGGATTAAGTCAATTGAAAAATCCAATGACCTCATCGGGAATCGAACCCGCGACCTTCCGGTTTGTAGCATAGTGCCTCAACCAACTGCGCTACCGCGTGTGCCAGTCACTAATACGTAATTGTCAGATTTCTCAAATCATCGCACAGACAGACAGAAGCATACAAAATAGATAAAGCAAATAAAGCAAAACTCGAAGAATTAGATTTGTCTCATTTTGGTCAGTCACACTACTAATTACAGAATGGATAATTTTCAGTCCAGTGTGACATATAAGTTTCCAACACTTAAGTTTTTTCACCTTACATGTTTCGATTCAAAAGAATCATCCTCAGAGGCGCACCACTACGATCAGGAAACACTGTCACATAAGATGTTTTAACCATATGCATTTATGCTATGAATAATGCTCACTATATAAATTTTGTTATTTACGCGGTTGGTTTTGGTGTGTGTCCCAGGCATTCACGACGGCGCTTCTTGAAGAGTAGACTTAACGTATGATGTTTCTTTTAGGCGTAATGCTGGGTATTCCGACTTGGATTTTCCACTGCACGCAATATGATATTCACTTTTCATACATTAACCTCCCGATGTATTTAATATTGTATTAACATTTTCTTTTGCATGTAAGGAATTACTTATTATGTTAAAATATCGTGACCCGATATTGGGTCATGTTGTTTTCCTCCTGACGGTGGGAGATGTTGTTTATTTCTCTTGATTTTATGTTCTTATTATTAGTCGTGTAGTTTACATGCGTGCTGTGTCGTTTGGTATTCATTTCTGTCAGAGACTAAGTCGACCCCAGGGCCATAGTGCGGCTGGAAGGATTAGGTGAATTGAAAAATCCGGTGATCCATGATGAGTTAATAATGAATTGGAATAGCTTTTGAAGGACTAATCACGTGACCTAATCTAGCTACTGTCCAGGTATATGCCGAAGAAAACCACGAAAATCTCAAGTGACGTAACCCAGTGATTCGCCCGAGATCATCAAGCCCAAGACATCTTTCAAATTACGTAAAGTGAAGCGGGTCCGTGTAGGTGGGTCTTGAAAAAAGTGTCGCTAAAATCTGAAACAGCCGAAATTCAGTTTTAAGAGGGAGTCAGATGAAATACCAGAAACACACGTGTTTCTCCTTTCCCAGCAACTTTTACTCGCAAGAGTTTTCTCTCCGATGTTTACCGAGTTATGGACTTGGCTCTTCATGTAAAGTGCCGATTATTATTGTCCAGTTTTAACCGAAGTTATAACATGCTGAAGGATTTGTGTAAAAACTCGCCAGATTCGAGTATCAAGAAAATCCGTATAGTGATTTTTTTAGTTACATTAGTTGTACATTGGAACGCTCATTAAATTGTACACCAGTCAGCACATTGACTTACAGATTGTCAATAAAGGAGAGAGAAAACGAAAACATTGGAACGGACGGGGGCACGCGGTAGCTTAGTTGGCTGAGGCACTATACTACAAGCCGGAGGGTCGCGTATTCGATTCCCAGTGTCATTGAATTTTTTCAGTTGGTCGAATCCTTCCAGCCGCACTATGGCCATGGGGTCAAATCAGCCTCTAACATACGTGAGTACCAGGAATCTGCCTGGGGGTTAAAGGGCTGCCGGCTCATAATGCTGACAGTCTCACCACCATCTGTGAGTCGATTGTGTAGAAAATGTGGGAGCATATGGTCCTTCACGGAATGCTACAGGGACAGGAATAATTCTACTTTTTTTTTTACATGTGGACGGAAGGACACCTAGGCCCATTCTTCTAGATTTTCATAATGAACTTGACAGCGAAAGTCGGCTTGTGAACCCGAAGGCTTTGTTATCGAACATTTGCATATGTAATCGGAACATAACCTTGGCAGACGTGGCTCTCCCCTCCACCTCTGTTAGTCGCCTGAACGACGTTCCTGCAGCACGCGCACTGTGTGGCAGGGGTCACAGCCACTCCGGCCTTCCGCACCAACAGACAGCGTGGAGACGCTGAGACGTCTGAGGGGGAGGGGGGCCTTCATAATGTGTCCTGTTAGCAAGCTCCGAGCACGAGAACTGCCTACTGAGTTTTATTTGGAAAACTTCACTTTGAATATCTGAGCGCACATGGGAGAGTAATATTGAAGTGGATCATAAGGATATAGAATAGGAGTAAACTGGATTAGTTTGGATTAGGCTCTTCTGAACACGATAGTGAACCTCCGGGTTCCATATCAAAGGAGAACAGCTGAGCGACTGATGTCTTGTCAGTGGTACGTAGTATAAAGGTACAGTAAACCATCTCTAATCCGTATTAATTGAGGGGAGGTCATCCGGATTAGTGAGCAGAAGGTAGCATTAAAAGAAAACAAAATTAGAACACAAATGGAAAATTTATTGATGTAAGTAGTAAGCCCTCTAACAGGCCGCGGAGGCCCATAGGATTTTGAGACGTTGAGGCCCATAGATTTTCAGTGAGGTGGTCAGCCTTATGCACCGTCCGCCCTTTACCCCAGAAAGATTCCCGGTACTCATTTCTGTTTGAGACTGAGTAGATCCGAGGGCCGTAGTGCGACTGGAAGGATTGGGTCAATTGGAAATCCAACTGACCTCATCGGGAATCCAACCCTCGACCTTTCGGCTTGTAGCGTAGTGTCTCAACCGACTACGCTGCCGTGTGCCCCATACATAAATTTCTTGGTTTGTATATTGTTTTGTCTCTGTCCTTGGCAGTGTCCTGTCAGCCCCCTGTTATATCGGTATATCATTGTACTGTATACTTGGCTTACGTACCCTGCAGAAGGCGCCGTATCATGCTGTCTGTACCTTCTACTCGGGACACTCAGGCCGCCTTGCGAGTGTGACTTCGGCAACTGATGAAAAGCAGTTTCCTTGTGGATATTGATGGAACGTGTAGAAGGAATGGTAGTAACAGTGCATACGTTTTTATCCGAAGCCTGCAGAAAATATATTTCTTGGAAACTAACGATAATATTATCGTGTATGTGTGACTGTAGACGGGGTTTGGATTTTTGAATAGGTTTATTGACCACTTACATGTTGGACTACAAATAACTATAACGCTATCGTTTCAACACTTTACAGTTCACTGTTACACACACTAGTATCCTCAGTCTGTTACAGTTTACACTACGCTTTTCCTGGCACCGGATTTTAACAAGAACCATAACAGTTTCACTGAATTACACACTCCAAATATTACTCATTAAGGCTTTTCTTCACAGCCGGACCTTCAAGTGAACGCTCTTGCAACTAACTCTGCTTCGCAGCCTCCTGTCACTCGCTAAGCTCCAGACCTCCTCTCGCTTATAATCTCTCGGCACGGACCACGTAGATAACACAGCTCTTCCATTGTTATAATTCAACTGTTGTATTATTAAGAATCTGCTGCTTGGCAACGGGAACATGTTTACCTAGCCGTTGCCCAGAAACGGCCGTGATATATCCACCCATCTCGCAGTCCTTGCATAGCACGGCTTCTACACGCTACAGTATTGAAGTTCGTATTAGGAAAACAGAGTTTTAAGACTTAAATTGGACATAACTGGCTCTAATTATGGTTTTATGTGAACACGGCGGTGAAACCTTCGGGCTCTCTCAAAGCGTGGAATTTCTCGGAGAGCAGAGTAATATTCACCTTCGGCTGCTGAAGCACTGATTGCTATGTGTATGCCTTAGCATTAAAGGCAACTTGCTGGTCTTTGTGGTGGAGGCGGAGCTTGTTTTCTCTGAGGTGCGAACTGAATTTTGTATTATTTAGATCAATTCAGGCTTCCAAAGTCAGGTCGCAATGACGCAGTTTTCCTAAAGCCACGGGGTCTTCCTTAATACCTATGCTAACATCTTATCTTGTAGTTTCAGTCCCCAGCCCTACCACATTCCATAAGTACCCACCCAGACATCCAGCGCCCCTGTGAGTGTAGCAACAACTGGAATAGGGCCAGGCCTCTCATTCCCGGTATCCGGCATTTTTGTTCATCATTGCAGTTATTACGTGAGTAAACTGTTTCGTGAAGACATCTAAACTTGTGATGAAATCCGTAGCATGAAGGATTAAGCACAGTGTTTGGCATGATAAAATTTCTTTGACTCATAGAACAATTGTAAGTGGGCGGTGACATTAACTTACAGGAAACAGGAATGTTTTCTGTTCTCGGCTGACGTTGTGAATCTTGGCAGCCACGGTAGTTGTGCTGTGCTGCACCCTTCATACGTGCACTGGTCTCCTCTGTATGTTCTGTGTGCAGCCGTTCGTTTGTGTGCGCTGTCTTCTCTCGTTCTCTCTGCAGCAGTTCGTTTGTGTGCGCTGTCTTCTCTCGTTCTCTCTGCAGCAGTTTGTGTGTGTGCGCTGGTCTTCGCTCTTAGAGAAATAGGATGGGGTGGCATGGACTGGATTGATCTGGCACAGAATAGGAGCCATTGGAGGGCTCTTGTGAAGACAGTAATGACCCTTCAGGTTCCATAAGATATTGGGAATACTTGAGTAGCTGCGCAACTGGCGGCTTGTCAAGAAGGTCTCAGAGCTGTGGAGTTAGTTACGTGAAGTGTAGTATACTGTGTAAGGAGACGGTTTATTGATTATTGTACGTGTTATTCGTGGGAGGTGGCGTTAAATATTGGTCTCGATATATCATTCTGTAACATGTGAGACTGGACAGGGATGAGGGAGAAAGGAAGGGAAACTAATAGTACAGAGCTTGTGTAACAAGTGATGAGATTTCCCGTTGAATTCTCAACAGGTGCTGTACTAATTACCTTATACGATGGGTCATTTGTGAGCAGTTCTGTAACGTTCAGTGCGGGTTGCCAATCGGTTGTGGTGGCACCATAATGGGACTCGTCAAACAATTTCCATTATCGGCGCATGACGCAGGAGATAATTGTTCCAATAATACGGTATTCGGGACTTCTTACGGGGACTGTCTGGGGACAGCGGAGCGCAGTGGCGTAGCCTGGGTCTGCAAGAGCTTTAGTACAGTAAACCCTCTCTAATCCGGTTACAGTTTAACCGGATGTCAGATAATCCGGGCCGAAAAATGAAAAATGCTGTTCACAGTTCAGTACACGCTTTAAAAGACACATGGAATTTTAGGAAGGCAGATGAGTCACTGTTCTGCTCAGACAAAACTTGACAGTTTTTTGGCACCTGCATTATTACGTCCAAAAACAGGTACAACTTTTGGGTCTTCCATTGATGAATAAATATATTAAATAAAGTAAAAGTATTCCTGTAACAGGCCGTGGAGGCCCATTGGGTTGTGAGAAGTTGAGGATCCCACATTATCTAGACAGTCGGCTCATAGATGCCGGTAAGGCTGTCAGTCCTACGCGCCGTCTTTTTATAATGAAATTTAATATTTTGAATATATTGCAGAAATTTCCTACCTGATTTGATTTTGGTTCTAATCGGACACTATCACATTCCGAAACAGTTTCTGCGCAGTAGCCCACAAAATACCGACAGATCTCGCGCCGCAAGGGAAGCGTGGCGTTATGGTGGCGCATGCGGGGAGAACGCATCGGTAAGCTGTAGTGCGGTAGAAGTACGTACCAGAGGATTTGCTGTGCGCAGAGTCAGGCAGCAGGCTGACCTGCTTCACCGCTCTGCACACCGTTCAACAAAATGGACGCGTCAGTGTCCATTTTTTAATTATTCTGTTCGTAAGAGATGAATTGTAGTTGATAATGAAGAGCGAGATACTTGTACACACTTCTTGTGTTGCTGTTTTATGTAGTTACCGTATCGATAGATCTTTAAAAGAGAAGTTTATATAAGTTGATATCGGGCACCGTGATATATGACGTCATCTCTCCGCTGTCTGCGCGTGTGCTGCTATTCACGCGTATCACACATGGAACCCTCCCTTCTGTGTACGATCCAATTTACGTAATCACATTATGATGTAATTTTCCATAATTACGTTATTTCAGGCCATGCGTTGTGGGGAGGTTTCAGTCAAATCGATAACTTTGGGGCACATGCAGCAGTTGGTCCGCGTTTCACCGTCATTTCCATCTTACGCCTATTGTCTACACGCAGGGAAGTAAATATTCGGGCAGGGATGGTCGTCTAAGTGATGAAAGTGTGGTGATGATATAAGATGATTCGAAATTCTTTCGTTCTCCTCTAATTTCCCATCAGCGGTTGGTTCTGATATTGGACTGAATGCCTAAAGCCGCACTTACAGCGTGACGCGTCATTTGACCGCGGGATGACGCATGCAGCATAATGCTCAGCGCCCTCAAGAATGCTCGCACGGAAGCATCGGGTTTTCTTTTCGACTGTTGGGTATGCCACTGTCAGCAGTAGAAGTGCTGCTCCCGTGCGCTATTTGGAGAATACGGACGCACGAGAGCACAGAAGACAAAGACGGCCGTGTCAACGGTGCACAAGGGAACTGTTCTGCTCTGGGAACGAACACAGAGCTGTCCCATCTACATCTCTGCCCTAGTATTTACAAAATCTGTCATCATATTAGAGTGCACAATATTATATTTGACATTCCCATTGCATTGATGTATCACTCACTCATTCACCTCGGTCTTTAATGCAACTTAAAACTGTTCACAATCTTTCTTTAATTTAAAATAACATTAAAATCACATAATTTGCTACATGTTTCGGCCTTACTTGGCCATCTTCAAGCAATTGTTCACGTTTTGAAACCGTCGCACTGCACTTGATCCTAAGTCAATATATTTCCGTGTTATTGCATATTGCTGTTCACACTAAAATGTGTTTCTCCGAGAATAAAATCGCTCTCTCCGTTCCGTGTTATTTTCCTCTTCCGGCGTCCATGTTTGTGCCTCCTTCTTGTATGCGGTCTCATTAGATGCTATAAGCAGGTCATTTAGGGGAGTGAAGCGTTGGTATATGCGAGTTACATAACTGATGGTTGTGAGCCGTTACTGGGACAAGCCGGTAATGTAGGGCGGCGACAGTTCGGGAACCCAAATGAAAGGGAACGTTCGCCGTTGGAAGCCGCCACCGAGCAACGGCTAGTGAAGGCCGAGAAGACCTTATGTGTGCTGTAGTTAGAGTGATCTTTGGAGTCTGTAATTCAGTGAGACTGTCGTAGTTATTTGTAGCTACGTTCTGTGGGAGTCCAGTAAATCCGAATACCAATCGAGACCCTGCGTGTAGTCAGTCAAGTGACAGCGTAAACATGTATGACAACTTAGTGTACGTCGGAAGTGAGAGAAAAGTAACTGCGCAGAGCTCTGCTTATGTCGTGTCGCGGGTATCCATTTCCCGTATCAGAAATACACGTAGCAGCTGACATTTCTGTTAAAGGTGATCGTGGCGTCAAGGAATTCTTGTTCATGAAATTGGATGAGGATAGATTAGGTTAAAACTTCGCTTTCATGGGAGTCGAAGAGGAAGACACGAACAGGCCCGCTTTCTTTATTTGTCAAAGCAAGAGAGGGATAACAGAGATAAGAGCAGAAAGCATGCGTGGAATGTATTCGACAGTTCCATTTACAGCGCTGAGGGAACAGAGGGTGGGGATTTGTAGGTATCTCGAATCCCGGAAAAGCATGAACTTTCCATTAGAGATTGATTCTGCGTGAGGTTAGACAGTTTTCTGTCACACACGCTGACGTAACTGTTACTTTCTCTCTTCTGCTCATCCCGCTGACCTACTGGTAAAATGTAAAATTCTCCCTATGCTTAAGCACTACGTCATGGAGGCGTATGAGGGAGTGGGCGTATAGATCCAAATTTTCTTGACCTGGGCACTAGTTGGAGGTGAGTGGTCATTTTAACGCCTCGGTCGCTTTACCGCCGGGGACAGAACCCTCGGTACCCATTGGATAAGAGGCTGGGTGGGCCACAGCCGGTCTGGACGAATTAGAGATAATTCTTGACCATACCTGGGCTCGAACTCCGACGCCTCGGTCGTCCAGCCCGTAGCCAGTCGCTATAACTACTGCGCTATCCCGGCTCCCACGTACTTGCCAATATGGACGGTAGCCACGGCTGCTGAGCTGATGTGTAAGTTTTTAGGTTCAGTTCGAATCCACATGCATGGTGTTGCCTGTTTAAGCGGCACGAGTGAACGTCAGTTCATTGTGTTTGAGCTGAAGTGATCACAGCGCTGACCAGGCAGTGTGCCCACAGTTGTTGTGGATTGTAACGCCGTGTAGCTCGGAGATGCCCCCAAATTTCGGAACGACATATCACGTCCATTTGCTTGCCTCCTGCTTCTGTTTATTTGTTACTTTGACTGATCTTCGATCCTGAACACGGAGGAAGTATGTTATATTTTAGCGTCCTGTTGCACTGATTCATGTTCATGATGTGTATTTGTACCAGCCATCTTACAGTGCACACAATTTCACCTTTCTTTTCACTACATGTTTCGGCACTAATGTGCCATCTTCAGGCGTGGTTTTGTTTACGTCAAACCATTGCACTGTATGCCATCATGTCTCCTTTATAAAATGATTAAAATGTAAATATGTCATGTATAATAATAAAATTTAAATATTAAAACTTTTCAAGATTTATCATCTATATGTCGCACTTCAAATTGCTGCAGCAATACAACGCATGCAGTCACAAGGGAAGGACACAACACAGGACACAATATACACAAGAATATAGGAAGAGTACTCCCATAGGAGAGGACTGACGTAACTCGCGAATTTGAAGTGCTACATATAGATGATAAATCTTGAAAAGTTTTGGTATATAAATTTTATTATTATACATGACATATTTACATTTTAATCATTTTATAAAGGAGACGTGATGGCATACAGTGCAATGGTTTGACGTAAACAAAACCACGCCTGAAGATGGCACATTAGTGCCGAAACATGTAGTGAAGAGAAAGGTGAAATTGTGTGCACTGTAAGACGGTTGCTGCAAATACACATCATGAATGGAGGAAGTATGTTTATTCGAAACGCTGGCGTCGGTACTGCACGGAATTCCAACCCAGAAGACTGCGTTTTCTTGAGTTTATGTTCAGTGTTATTCCTTCTTTGAGTTTTAACTGCTAGGATATTTTGGGGGGAAGGAGGAAAACCGAAAGAGAGAGAGAACGCAACGGTGCCCCGGGCGAAGAACTGCTACCTGTGCTTGTCAGCAGAAGGGGGACATCAAGGACGGTAAGGCACGAAGAGTCTCAGGAGCGCAGTTGGAAATGACGTGTGCTCCAGGTGGAGACGAGATCCCCACGTCTGTGGAGTTGGAGTATAGCTTCACTAATTTCAACGTCGGCAGTGGATGTTCATTCCATGCAGAATTTCACGCTCTAAAATGAGATTCTGTATCCGAGTCTTAGTTTATTTAGAGCGCAATTTGTCCGCCTCATGTCATGTTCCATTACGTTCTTGAGTACAGCAGATGCCAGTTAGCTGGTACTGTCTCTTCTTCAGCGTGTCCGGTGCTGTACACGCAGGCGACATCGCAAGGCAATGCACGTGCTGTATAAATAATATACGGAATGTCCGGATGAAAGGTCAGTGGATTTGTAAAAATGGTGCACCTGCAGGATTTGGGGCAGTCAAAATCCACATGTCACATGGCAGCCCTGAAGTGAACGTGTGGGCCGGCTTAATGCACGACATGTTGATTGGACCGTTTTTCTTTTCGGAAAAGACTGTGACCCGACGTTTGTACTTGGACATGCTGGAGCTGTATGCGCTGCCACACTTACCACCTCAAACTATCCTCCAACAAGATGGTGCGCCGCCACATGTCTACCACCATGTTAGGAATCACCTGGACAGAGAGATGACTGGGAGAGTGATCGGCAGAAGTGGACCTTATATCTCTCTTCTCTCCAACTGTTCACATTGCCACATGTTCCGGTGACAATAGACGGGTTTGGATTTTGGAATGATAATCGGATTTATTGAACACTTTAACACAACTGGTGACTACACTTTACAAATCACCATCGCACAAAGACTAATATTCCCAGTCACTATCTTCACTGCTCTGTTTGGTATCGGCTTTCAACGTCTGATGTTCCCTTTCCTCTGGGTAACCGAACTGTCCACGTGACTCAGCTACCATCTCCTGCAACTCTCAGCTGACTGCCTGCAGACAGTCTGTCGATAAAGTCAAAGTCAGAATTATGTTACGAGCGACAGTCAATCGGCCAGTCTATTGGCGTCAAGCCAAATTTTGGGCCCAAGACCAGATTTTTGTTACTGTCAGACAGTCGCGGGTTTGTTGGTGTGGGGCGCCCTCTCTGACGAGAGGACGGGTCTGTCGTTTACAACTGCTGCTAATCCTCGCCAGCGGTTCTCGGGTCCGAGCCCCGCGGGACTCATGACCATATTTTACTGTCTTAGATTCTAAACTCCCCCAGCCTGAAGTGCCAGGTCCCCGTATTTATTCCCCAGGAACGGGGTGGCCCAGTTATACTCCCAGGCATTGGGATGGTCGGTAGATGGGTTAAATTGCTCCTGGCTTTCGCCAGCACAGCCGTTCCTGGTTTCACTCTCGCGATCCATGACCAGCAGCTGGTCCTCGTTTTGCATGTGTGTGGCGGTAATCACGTTACGGCTAATGAGCCATTGCCTAGCTACCGGCGTGTTTGGAGAGCCTTTCCCTAGTAACGGCTGTCTCAGCTAGTTTCACAGTTCTGGCTTTCAGCAGACATGCCACACTGTTACAGAATGATGCCTCGACGTCGACGTTGGATGTCATCTGTCATTACTGAATGTAACTGCATCCCAAGAATAACACACACACACACATAAGCAGTCGTTGGTTCAGGATCTCACACCGCATAGACACTGAATGAAAAGTATGGTGGACTGACGATTACCACGGAAAAGACGAATAAGCTTGGAGAAAAAGCTGCTCGAGTGTCGCTACGTAAACCGATATTTCGTCCGACGGGACTCGGAACCAAGAATGACTGTGCTGGCGAGGACCAGCATCGGATTTGCCCAAGCCGATCCGATTCGAGGTTCCACGGAGAGAAGCCGAGCCTAACCACTTGAGCTAAACCTTCGTCTGTTACCAACGCCACTCCACCTCTTGACATGTCTTTCAGTTGTGGAACCCACAGACGACGTACTGAGCAGTGTTGTCACGCCAGACCCAGCCCGAATGCGGCGGTGTCTCCTGTGACCTTCCACAGTGACACGCAATATATGAACTGACATGTTAAAACATCCATTACACCGTTTCTTATTGTCACGACAAGCAGAAATATCCGTTCTTCGCCCGGAATACGGTTGCTCTCCTGGCAGCGTCACAGTGTATAGCTGTGCTGTCCAACGTTCTTATGTACTCGGGCACAATTCACTGATGCCTATGGAGGTGCGGACGCCACCACACACTACTACTACTAGTACTTCTACTNAATATACCACGGGCGCCGCGTTGGACAGGGCTGGTGTATAGAGTAGCTTCAGTTTTAAAGGCGGAATGGAAAATAAAGTTCGCTTGCGCAGTTTTAAAGAGAATCTTACTTGGCGTTCCGCATTTTGGCGTCTGTCTTCAACTCGGTTAATATTCTCTCGTCGTTTTCTCTTTGTTGTCACTACGTGTTTCGGCTTAACCGGCCATCATTAAGTGTACAGGTTGTTCTAATGAAGGAATCTGCTGCTCACTGTAATGTGTAATGCTGTTCTGCTTTTCTTATATACAGTAGAACTTGGTTATAACGTCATCAAAGGGACCTAAAAATAGTGTCGTTATAAACGAATGTCGTTGTAACCGAAATGGGCACTTCCACAGTAGCTTTATGTTAGTCACGTAAAAATCTACCAAAAACCGAGTTAAAATGTTGCATTTTTTAGTGAAATACGTAGTTAAGTACAGACTAACGTAACATTAACGTGGAATTGCCCAAATGTGTAATATCAAAGACATATTACAGCGCTTTTCACTGACAATACACACCGCACTAATACTGTATATTAAAGGTAGGCCCACTCACCAAATTACAGTAGATTACATCAATTGTTGTGCCTTACTGTACCTAGATACGAGTACAGTAATCAGTTATCTTCATCTGTTTCCTGTTACTTTCCCAATACACACTTTCTAAATTACGTTCAATGTTCATATCAGAGAAATTCAGGAATGAAAATGACGTTACATACGAGGTTGATGCATTTGTGCATGTCGTACTAAGCAAGGTATAAAAACAGTTGCTTTATGAGGAATTAGTTCGTACCATTGAATATTTGACGCAATAGACAAGGTGTCGCAGAAACCGATGTTGCTATAACCAAGTTTTACTGTAGTTGCTTTGGATTGACTCTAGGTTATGTGCGTTATTTGGGTATCGTTGAACAATTGCTACGCACGTGTTTGCCTTATGGATTTGTTTGGGCGGAATTTTGTTGTATGACGGTCGGCCATCACGGTCGTTTGGAATGAGAATTTGAATCGTATCTTAACCCTTTTCGACATGTGATTGTGAGGCCATAGCGTATTTAAGATTTCATCACCTGGGCCAGTTCTTTATGGAACCAAGTGACTTTTATGATGCGAGTACAGACGGAACAATATCAGAATTGTTGAACGCGTCGTTTTCTGTGTTGTCCGTTTCGTGTGAAAGAAAAGGCGATTAGTTCTTCCCTAAACTTGTTATTTTTTTAATCCTTTCTTTTCCAAACTGAATGTTCTTTTAAGTTGAAACTCCTATTTCATATGAATAAAGTAATTCACAAACATTTGAAGAACGAAAAATGACAACAGGTTTAATTCGCTTGCGCTTGCTATAAAACATTAAGAACGTTCAGAGAAAACGCAGGTGTTTCTAAAAGATTTCTCGTTCTTAGCATGGAGGAGGTTAAATGTTCTACGATATAATGCATATTTACCGAAACACAAGAAATCGCAGTGTTTGACTCTGTGCAGTGTGGAGAGCAATTTACCGCAATGGGCCGACAGCAGTTAAGAGCTAGGTAAGCGCGTTGTTCTCACGATTCCGTGCCGGCCTTGAAAGCTGCTGGCGCTTACGTAACGCAATCTCATGTGACGTAAGAGCAAGTGCTTCGTTTCATCCACGAAGCAGAGCCGTTTCGAGGGAAGGGCGTAGAATGTAATGCGTGCCGCGTGGCCGTTACTCTGCGTGTTCATACAACGGATGAAGGGTTACCTGCTCGTTTTTATTACTTGGACATGGGGACATCTTCAGACGTCGCTATGGCAGTTCGGAGAAGAGCGTTTTGTAATATACCTCATGAACACGAAACGTCAAAATAATTGTACCAACGAGATGTGAGGTGACGCCGAGTAGTATAGCGCTGCACTTCCATGTATCCGAGAAGACTTTAATCTTAATTAAACCAAGGCCGCGCCATAGCTCAAGCGGTTAGTCGCTGGCTTCCCACCGCAGCGGCCCGGGTTCGATCCCGGGACTGGTGAAGTGGGATTTGTGGTGGACAAAGTGACGCTGGGGCAGGTTTTCTCCGAGTACTTCGGTTTCCCCTGCCAATCTTCATTCCACCAATTGCTCCACAATCACCATCACGTATCGTCTGGGGCTGGTACAGTGGGCCAGAAGTGGCCGCAGTAAAAGGGACTTAGTCCCACCCCAGTAGCACAAAATTTAACAAAATTAATTAAACCAATCTTTATGTGATTGCTTAAGCCCCTTAAAGCACATTGGTAATTTTATGTACTTCTAACAGAGCTGGGATAGCGCAGTCGGTATAGCGACTGGCTACAGCCTAGACGGCCGAGGGGTTGGAGTTCGAGTTCCGGTAGCGGCAAGATTTTTTTTCCTCCAAGTCGACCGGACCGGTTTTTGGACCCACCCAGCCATCCTATCCAATGGGGGTCGGTGGTCTTTCCCTGGGGATGAAGCGACAAGGGCGTGCCCAGGTCAAGAATGCGTGGATCTATACATCCAGTCCCCCATAGGTCTTCGTGGCTTAGTGCTTAATTAGTTAATCACAGGGACAACTTTACCTTTTCACCACTCTAAACGCTCAAAACCCCACGATTTTTCCAGTACATATTTGTATGTTATATGCAGCTCTCACAATCAACAGCGATTGGGTCCCTAAACAGCGTTAGTGGGCAGACCTTTGTACTTGAGACGCCGTGTGTTTCCCGTTAGACAGAAGTATGAACTATGTGGATCTGAACCGTTCTTGAGAAGCCGCTAATGGTTCAGCTATTCAAGAACTTACCAGAATTTTATGGAACCCGAAGGCTCATTACCGTGTTCACAAGGGCTCTCCACTGCTCCGAATTCTGAACCAGATCAATCCAGTCGATTCCACCCCATCTTAAGATCCATTTTAATATTATCCACCCCTACATCTTGCTCTTCCTAGTGGTTCTGTCGTTTGACTTTCCCATCAATACCCTATGTGCATTCCGCGTAGACCCATTTGTGCTACATGCCCCGCCCATCTCATCCGCTTAGACTTGATCACTCTAATTATACTTCGCGAAGAGTAAAATTTATGAAGCTCCTCATCATGCAATTTTCTCCAATCTCCTGTCACTTCATCTCTCTTCAGTCCAAATATTCTCCTCAACACCCTGTTCTCAAACACCCTCAGTCTGTGTTCCTCCCTTAATGTCAGGGACAAATTTTCACACTCATACTGAATCACAGGCAAAATTATGATTTTCTATATTTTGATTTTTACGTTTTAAACGGCAAACGAGAAGACAAAGACGTTCTGGACTGAATGGTAGCAAGCGTTACCACTTCAATCTCCTCTTAACTTTTCTCCTTAATCAGGTTTTGATTTCTTATAGTCGTCCTCAAATATCTGAACTGTGCAGCATTTTCAAAGGATCTGTTAGTAGCTATCTTTATGTCATGATTTTGCCCTGCATTCCGGCGACGAGGCAGCAACATATACGAACTTCAGGCGAAGTCAGTACTGGCAGAAAGTGCTGCTTTAGGTGGAAGTGGTGGGCTGTAATAATGTCTTCACGTTTTGCTATGAACCATGTTCTTCAAAGCTGATGCAGTTTGTTTGGAAAATTCTGGTTTCAATTTTCGGTTAGAAGATCAGCAATTGTGGCATATACTGGTAAGAACTGGGCACAGAAATTGATAATTAAACTATTGATTAGCAGCCTCAAAACACAGACCGAATGAGAACGGATTAGCGCCGTCGTGGCGGTTCCCGCTATGGCCATCCAACTGATACTGTTAAACGAGAACACAATCTTATGGCATGGTTGGGGTGGGTGGGGGTGCTCGGGTCCACCAGGTTCCTGAGCATCAGGGGCGACCTCTCTGCATGCAGACAACCAAGATCTAACTGTGAATATTATTACTTTCTGTACAATAGCCACTGCCCACACGGCTGGACGGACAGCTCGAATTCGCCTTCCTCTGGAGTTTTTATTTCTTTTTAACGGGCGCAACTTATGACATTTCCTTGCATATCCAGGGGTGCCGTTAGCATGGTTTCCGGGGCGGGCGAAGCCAAATCATTTGTTTACACTCTTACGTTTAAGGCTATTGAAATATTCCAATCGTCCTAGAGTACTCAGGATAATAGTTTTCAGATGTAATTTTCATTTTTGGTATTAACATTTTTTATATTTCATTAATTATTAATAGAGTTTTTAAATTAAGTTGGGCGACATGCCTGACCCACGATCCGGATGGCCATGCGTCTAGGCATAGGACAGTGTGTTCAGAACCACTTAATGTAGCGACAGTCGTGGCAGCTGTTACGTGCGCTTTCCCAAATATTGCTGCAAACTCGTAAATGGGTAACACAGCCTTTTGCGGGTAGTCTGTGTGACCGGTGTGTCCTTCAGTTTCTTTGTAAGTTGGTTATTTAACGGCGCTATGAAAATCGTGACGTCGTGACGTCGACGATAGAATTATTAATGAGTATAAAACAGATTCTGGAACGAGAATTGGCATGGGAATCTGAAGTGCTCGGAGGAAAGTCGGGCCATTCAAGGAGAATCAGAAATTATTCCGTCTTCATTGGATGAATATTTGAAGTAAAGTGTTGCAGCCACACTGCAAAAGAGTGCTTTATTGATATACCCCCTGTTCGGACTGAAAGCAAGAATTTTGCCTCGTTCCTTCTTGCGAATAGGCATGGGCAGAGCGAACTGTCCAGCCATATCAGCACAGCGGGCTTTTGTGGTTATGACGGCCCCCTCGCCACAAGAACCGTCCAGCCATACCAGCACAACAGGCTCCCATCGTTATGACGCTCCTCTCGCCACCAGAACCGTCCAGCCATACCAGTACAGGGGGCTCCCGTGGTTATGACGCCCCCCTCGCCACAAGAACCGTCCAGCCATACCAGCACAACAGGCTCCCGTGGTAATGGCGCTCCTCTTGCCACCAGCTGGGCGAACTTGATGTTTTCGTCTATTTACGATTGTCTTTCGTGCCGGACTTTGCGCCCTTCAGTTGAGTGGCGTCGAGCTTATTTTATTCAGCAGTTTTCACGCGTGCATCAAGGAATTTCATCGCGTTTCCATTACTGAAGCCAGCAAAATTCATTAATAACTTTCCTTCTGGCTGTCTGAGAGTGAGTGACCTATTTACCGACTGTCCCTCATAGACCAGCCTCGGGATTCAGAACACGCAACACAGATATTCATGGCCATCAGGTGGAGACTGCGGGAAGCATTGCGAGGTGTCGGGTGCTCTTGGCGATGAATATGAAAGTATAACACCACTTAGTACTGCAAGTCATTATAGATGTTTCGAAGGAACGTACTACCTCCGTCTTCAGGGCCGGAGATCTCATGACAATGACTACACGGCGTCACATCTCAGGCAACAGGAATAGTCATGTGAAGCACTGTCGAAGTGCCAGACCCCTGTCTGACGGTAGCAGCTTTTCGAATTTCCGCCTATTCCCACTTTATATGTAGGTCTTCCATGAGAAGAAGAGAACAAACAGCAAAGGCAGACACTAAGTTTCAGGGAATTAATCAGGCAGGGGTAAGCTGCAGCAACCCTCCCACTGCGACAGACTCGTGTCACGGCCTTCTGCATCGCATCAATCAGCAGAGGCTTTGAACTGTGAAACTCTTTGCACGTCGCCGTTTGATTATGGTACCGTGAAGAATGCTCGCGAGATGGAAACAGATTTCAGCATTCAGATCATTTCTGAAACAGCGATTCACACTTCTGCCATCGTTGGCATCAGAGGAGTCAGTGTTCCAAACATGCGCAGTACCCGTGACAACTGAAGTGGCCACTGTGACTTTTAGGGCTGAACTAACGTCCTCATAGCAAAAGCCCTTACTGCAGCACCACCATTGGACACTATTCTGAGCCAGTTCCAACCTCTTTCCCTAACTCTGTGGTAGCAGACCTCGAAGGCTGCCATTGGACATGACCATCAGCCAGTGTCTTCCGCACGACCTGTTTTAGGATCCGTATTAATGTTATCTCCCGGTATGTTTTTAAGCACTTCAAGTGAACGCTTTTCGCACCCCACAGTATATTTTTGAATACTTCAGGTGGCCGTTTTCCGCGAGGTTTCTCCACAGAAAGTTTTGTACATATTTATTCTACATTCCGAGCTTCGTGCCGGGCCCATCGTTTTCACCGAGTAGATTGCGCAGGACTCCTTACCCCTACCCCCAGGAAGATTCCTGGTACTAATTCTGTTAGAGGCTCAATCGACCTCATTGTCATAATGCCGGAACAATGGTAGTACCATCTGAATAAACAGTAGACCCTCACCAATCGAGAAGATTTAGTGATATAAGTGGTGCTGATGAAAGTGGATAACAAAATATCACTGTAGAGCCTTTGTTTAAAAAAAGCTCTAAAAAGACAGTTCATTTATTCATCGACAGAAGACTCAGAAGTTGTACTTGTTTTAGAACGTAATAATGCAGGTTGCCTCCCTGAATGCCATGCGTCTTTTTGAAGTATGTACTGAACCATGAACAGCGTTTTTCATTTGTCATATTTCGACCCGGATTATCTGACATCTTCATTAAATGTAACCAGATTCTGCATTTTATCTGCAGAGCGTATCAGTGGACTTCATAGGACCCTTAGAATAATCCGTAATTATTTCCCTAGGGAGTGATAGCCACTTGGCCTTTGCAATGTGATCTGTGTGAGGCAGGAATTGAATGTTTAAACTTTGGGACGAACTCGAGACTTCGAAGTCCGTCAGATTTAAAATCTCTGGATAAATGAACACATCTCGCCTCCGGTGTGTGTTATGCTTATCCCGTCTGTAAGAAGAAACATTGCTAGAGAGCTTTTGTCAATGGATGGACAAGTGTTATGTTTACTTCAGTGTGACTTAAAACATAACATAATTGTCACCCTCGCACTGGCCACTACCCGTATTGTTCATTGTTACATTCCTATCCAACAGTGATTCCCAACCTGTGGTTCGTGGACTCCTTCGGAATTCGCGGCAAAAAATATCAGTAATCGTGTGTTTTGTGTTTTCACGTCATGTGATAACCTGGCACAGCAAGAGTTCTAGAAAAATTGTTTTTGTTCCTTCTTCGTTGGATTATGAAATTGCTGCTTGTAGTGATCATATTTATTTTGTGTTTCTGAAGAAGACGATCCAGCACCGAGTAACGGGGAGGTAATGGATGACGACGGTTGAACAAATTACCGGGTGGAGGGGCTGTCATAGCCCCCCCCCCCCCAGCTGCATCCCTCGCAGAATACCGTTATACGGTTCATTCATCTTAAACGTGCCGTTGTCTGCTCGAGTGACAGTTATGTTAGCATGTCACGGCGTGCGATTCATTTTTACCCCACTGGATAAGCGCTTAAAAACGGAAAGCTTTGACAAGACAAGGGCGAATTGTAAAGTGAAGACAACACCACACGCTGCTAGGGTGAACAACGCACAAGCAAGGGGCATATTGAAGACTGCAGACGTAACAGAACAACGGGCTTACGAACAGAGAAACAGGCTGCCGCATTAAACATCTGAAGTAAAGGATACAGGTCAAAATAAGTGGACGTCGCCCCTTGTAAGGTGTAATAAGAATATTACAACATTTAAACGAAATTCTAATAGAAAATTTTAATAGATTTTATTGGTTTAAATTAAGTGAACTACAGCGTGTGCTACTTTAGTGCATACCAATTGACTACGAATATGACGTTTTAAACCATGAAGGGTGTAGTCGCATATGCGACGAATGGACAATATTAGTGCGATGTAGCAGTTTAGGATAGTAAGACACTTGCAGATGGCCATTTAGGGCCGAAAGTGAAAGTGTAAGATAGAAGGAACAATTTGTTGCATTGTTGACGGACTGTTTAGTACAATAAACAGTATTATATATAAAATTTTGGATCACATATACTGATGATTCCGGTCTAGAAAGCCGAAATTAACGGCCGTGGGGATCCGTTGCGCTGACCACTTGACACCCTCTATCTTCAAAACTTGGCACTAACTTCACCGACAAGCGGCGGTCGCTCGGTCGCTATAGTTCGCTTGCGGACTACAGGCCACGTAGTTTTTTATACTGACGATTGAGACTACTCGAAGCCGTAAGTATACGTCTGTATTCTATGCTAGAAGCCGGAAGGTTGTGGATTCGATTCCCAGTGACGTCATTTAATTTTTAAGTGGATCTAATCCTTGCAGCCGCAATATGGCCCTGGGGTCGACTCAGCCTCTAACAGAAATGGGTACCAGGAATCTTCCTAAGGGTTAAGGGCATAATGCTGACAAACTCACTGCCATCTGAGTCAGTTGTGTAGATAAATGTGGGAGCCTCGATATCTCACAATCCTATGGACCTCCATGGCCTGTTACAGGGATAACTTTACCTTTTACTTGCGAGGACATACGAACGCATGTCATATGAAATACGGGAGGAAGAATGAGAGAAAAATAAAAATATGTTACAGAGAAGTTAAATAATGTTATATTTTAGCGTCCTGTTGCACTGATTTAAGTCCATGATTTATTTCACCGTCTTCTAGTGCATACACTTATCTGCCTCACTCCTCTCTCTCGCACTACATGTTTCGGCACAAAAGTGCCATCTTCAGGTGCCTTATTCGATTAACGTTAAACTAGTTCACTGCANTAAGTGTATGCACTAGAAGACGGTGAAATAAATCATGAAGTTAAATAAGCTGAGTGGCCTGGCACAGGAACGATGTTCGGAAGTTTCCTGAGCGGGATCGGAATACTGGGTGGCTCTCTGTTTGCTGTCACCTACTGCGAAATTGATAGAGAGCTCCTGCTGGTCCACGCCATCAGAGTCATTCTTAATTCCGAGTCCCGCGCGACTAATGACCGTATTTTAAAGTCTCACGAGTCTGTTTAGGCGAATGTTTGTTTGTTGTAAGAATCCTACGAAACACAAGTGCGTTCTGTAGAGCTGATGATAAAGCAAGTGGTACTGAGTAGCCACCCTTTCTGAAGAAGAGTTCTTAGTTCAGAAGACCTCGTTTATTGCGATTTTGGTTCGCATCATGTCCGCTGACTTTGTAATACTTTTGTGACGGTCTGGCTGATAGTGACGCGCTCCGGAGATGTTCCAGACACATTGCTTTAAGGGTAAGCTTGGTGATTGCTACTTAGTAATGGCAGTGGCGTCTGGAATTTTGGAGGGTGACCAGCTCATGGTGACTCCATTGCTCTGAATACATGCATCAGTTCTCTTAACTGTTTTTTTTCCGAAAATTCCCTCCTTGATGTATCCAGTCGAATAGTTGTGTGCTTCGTGAGTTGCTGTGTTAGGCGTGTTCCTGAAGGAAACATTGCAAAAGGAAGTCTGGGCGATTCTAAAGCGAGCAGCCCGCAATGTTGCGGATGTAGTCGGGCCTAACCGTGTGTGAACACAGTGGACCGACCGATCGGTGACAGAGAGTGGACGTTGTGAGGGAGGCGTTGAGTGGCCGTGTTATGTGCTTTCTGGACGAGAGTGGCTTCTTATGTTCATGCGTTTGCACGCCTGGGACAGTGGCTTGCTGCAGGCTGGCTTCCGTTGGAACTCGAGTATTGATCTCGAAAAGAGAGAGTGCTCAGAATGGCGCAACTAGACGGACTGCATGCAAATGAAACAGCCGCTACGTCATCTAGAAATGATTGGCAGTCAAGCTGTAGTATCGTCAATTTAACGGAGTGGCTAGTGGTCTGATTATCACTAGATTGTAATGGGACCTGCCTACAGAGCAGGACTCGTCACTACGCCCCTGTGGGGCCCACTTTCTGAACGTGCTTGTTATCACTAAGCAGTGGGGCCCATCTACCGAATGGGACTCACCAGTGGACTGTAATGGGACCCACCTACCAAGTGCGGCCCACCTGTAGCCTGTAATGGGACCCTTCTACGAAGTGCGGCTCATCGTCACTGACTAATGGGACCCACCTACCGAGTAGGTCTCATCAGTAGGTTTAGAAGTCTCGTTATAATTTGTGAACTGAGTCAAATTTGGTTAAAGTGAGGGAACCGCAACAGACTCTTTTCATTAAAACCTGCATAATGCCAGGATGAAGCAGTTTTATGCACAGTAAACCCTCACTAAGTGAACGGAGAAGTTCATGGAGGTAGGCCTAGGCCCACTGGGGCTGTAGTGCCAAGGAAAAAAAAAACCCTCACTAATCTGGTTAATCCTGATCGAAATATGAAAAATGCTGTTTGCAGTTGAGTACATACTTTAAAAATACACATGGCAGACAAAACTTGAGTTTCTTCAAACCTGCATTATTTACGTTAAAAAACATGTCACAATATACAACTTATAAGTCTTATATCGATGAATAAATGTATTGTGTTTTGTAGTTTTTAAATAAAGGCTCCACAGCGATATCTTTTTAATTTATTTTCATCATAAGTACTTGTGCTTCACTGATCGGATTATCGCTCAATCCGGATGACCTCCCCTCCAGTTACTCCGGATTGGCGAGGATTTGCTGTAATTAACTCAGTTGTATGATTTGGACAGAGATCAAGAACAGCAATTGCTGCTGGCCTTCGCCAGCGCAGTCATTGTCAATTTAGGGACCCCATCACCATATTTCTCTTCGTTCCGAAATGGAGACTCTCTCTGACGAGAGGAGGGGTCCGACTGCTACTGCGGACCCAGTACCTGCCGTCACTCTCTCAAAACAGTCTGTATTGAGCAATGCCAAGAAGACTGGAGGAACCATGTGAATGGAATGAATACTGCAAGATTCCCGAATGCCCAAGAGGAAGAAATCAGTATGACGTCCGACGTGAAGAGACGGGAAAACCCGTGGCCGCAACTTGTCTTGATGATGAAGGAGGTGTACGTAGTTATGTAGGCGCGCTGTCCCATGTGACACAGCATGTCATGCGGGCGCAGTGTTTCCTACAGAATCGAAGAGCCAAGAGTGAGAGCGGTCGTTGCACGAATTTGTGGACCCGTCTGGAATTGCGCAAATGTCGGCGCACTTCGCACAGGAACCTAAATACGGATTCAAGCCCGTCCATCACATGCGCTGCCGCTGTTTATCAGCCGTTAGCGTTTCGCGAATTAGAAATTTATAGGGGCAATAAATAAGAGGAAGAAGGCGCCAGAATTGTTACACTGCCGGCGGTCACGTTTAGACGCTGCGCCGTTCCAGCAGGGGATGGCTGTTTGTATTTGCGAGATGCAGACGCAATGAGAATGCCTATGTACAACTTCGGCGTACATAACGCCAGGGCTGTCTTTTAATGGCACTAACAAAGGTATAGGTAAAAGTTGTCCCTGTGCTTAATTAATTAAGCAGTATGCCATGAAAGCACATGGGAGAGTGGAGGTATAGGTCCACCATTCTTGGCCTCAGCGCTAGATGTAGGTGAATGGTCAGCTTCACGCCCCGGCCACCTTGCCCTCGGAGAAAGAGCTCTCAGTACTCATTGGATAAGGAATCTGGGTGAGTCCCGGAACATGTCTGGACGCTGTGGTAAAGATAAAGTTGTCGCAGTTCTGAACTAATTAAGTACTACGCCAGGAAGACGTATAGAGGAGTGGATGTACAGACCCACGTTTTCTTGACCTCAGCACTAGTTGGAGGTGAGTGGTCGGCTTTACCCCCGAGGAAAGAACCGTCGGTACCCATTGGATAGGAAGGTGGGTGGACCCCAGAGTCAGTCTGGACGGTATGGAGAAGTGAAAATTCTTGCCCCCACCGGGACTCGAACTCCGACCCTTCGGCTGTCCAGCCCATAGCCAGTCGCAAGAGAATAATGTTAAGAATAAACTTCCAGAAGTAGATAACTAGGGGACTGGCTGGATTGGGCTGGCTCGGGGTAGAGACAGATGAGGAAATGTTGCGGAACCAGAAGATTTCCTCACAGTGAGTCGTCTGCTCTGCGGGAGAGGTCGTACGCCATTTAGCTCGTTAGGAGCCGGCACGCCTGTCAAGCGTGAAAGGGGGTGGAGCACATTTTACAAGGGGAAAGAAACGTTCCCAGCTTGTGTCCATTCGACCTCTTGGCAAAGGTGGCTTGGAGAGGAACGAAATCGCTGCGAAGTGACGACGGGAAGGCGCTGAGCACGGTCTCTGCTGCGCGGATGCTGACGTTAGAGGGGTTTGGATTGGTAATTGGATTCATTGAACACACACACACACACACACACACTGCAGTTCACTACAGCGCGTACTAAGTCTTCTCAGTCTGCTCTGTCTTCACGAATCGTTGCCTGGTAAATGATCCCAACAATGCCCTCTGCTTCCGTGTTCACGTTTTTACCGGCTGGCGATTGCCTCGCAACTCACTCAGCGTTGCTACGCAAAGACTTACAACAAAGGAAGCTCCTCCGCCAGGGGCGACCGTCTGCGGCGACCTCCGACGGATCTGTCTCCCAACTTCTAACTGCAGACTCACGACTCTCTCAGCATGGACCGCATAGAAAACACCACTACTCTGTTGAATTTTACCGGTCATTACCTAGCAACCGGTCTACATGCCACAATACATCCAGCCAACCTAAATCTCTCTCTCTCTATTTTTTTTCTGTCACGTATTTGGGGTTAGCGTGACGAAAAATGATGGGTTCTGGATTTGATGATTGGGTTTATGGGCACTTCTTTACAATTTCAGTTTATTATAACAGCTCACACATTGAACTCCTACTGAACGACGTCTGTCTGACGAATCTCTCCAAAGAATCTCTCACTGTTGTCTGCAATTCACGAAATGTGTTGCCTTTTGTAACTGCCAAAGAAGGGTTCCATTACTGTGTTTCATGAATGCGTTTTCTCGGAAACCATGTATTATTATAATTCGAGGAAACACTTTGATTCCTCCAAGCGTGTTTGTTGCCTCGAAACATGTTTTAACAGTCCATAATCTAGCAATGGAATATTTCATCACAGTATTTAATACTGTATGGTTCATAAAATAGCTTCATGGTTATGTCTGTTCCACCATGTACCCGCATCCTGCACTGCTCCAAAAATGCATCTGACAACTCTTCTTTCAAATAGACCTAATGATTTTTTATCTGCACCCAGGTCTCAAAGACATATGTTAATACCGGTCTCACAGATATCTTGTATGTCAGCAGTTTATCTTTTCCTTGAGATCGATTTTGACTTTAGATGTTTTTTTGAGTGTATATAGGTATTACCCGGTCTAGAAAGCCGACATTAACGGCAGTGGGTATCCGTTGCGCTGACCACGTGACACTCTCTATCCGCAAAAGTTGGCACTAACTTCGCCGACAAGCGGCGGTCGCTCGGTCGGTATAGTTCACTTGCGGAATACAGGCCACGGAGTTTGTTTTATTTTCGTTTGTTTGTATATAGGTATTATAGTTTACATATAAAAATAGCCTTCCGGTTGAATATTCAACGGACATTACACAAGCTTTTATGTACTAGCAGGGAAGTAGACTGAAAACAGCGGCTCCTCTGTCTGCTTGCTGCCTTGTCTCGATTGCTACCCAGCAGAGGCTCAGGTGGCTATGAAGCGCGCCATCAGATTTCCGGGATAAGTATGGAGAGAGGTCGAGTGCAAGGCGGTTGTGTGGGCGAAGCGGAGTCAGCCGCGCTCTCCTACTACTGCGGCCTTGTGCGACGCAACGTAATCCTACTTAAGCACGGAGCGTGTTGAGCTGTCACTGCTGGAAAGGTCTGAGGGATAGACGAAATACTTGCTGAGGTACGTATGGGGTCGCGTCCCGAACCCAACGAAGAACTGGGATACCTGTAACGGGCATCACGGTTCAGAAACATTGATGGGTTTTGTGTCGGATGAACACGTGACCGCATAAGCTTGTCTTGCGTAGCCAAGGCTACCGGCATTGCCGTTAGATAAACAATAAACGTCTGAAGTGGAAATTTCCTAAATATGTGCTTTTCATCGTTTGGTCCGGGAGCCCGGCGCGACGAATTACCTGTATCGATTCTGGATATGCACACGAAATGAACAGGGCAGCCAAATGGAGTGGGGTCGAGGCAGAATACATTGGGAACGGTTGTTGGAGAAGTTTAAAAATGGAGATCAACAGAGCGGCTAACTGAATTATAAACAAGCTATGGAAGGACTTTGTTGGAAATCAAAATATGAACATTGGAAAGAACAGGTTGTGTTATGCCGACAGCGAATATCTTTTCGACTGGCCGAAAAGTTGAGGACTGAAGTTGTGACCCAGTTTATGGGTCTGCTTACTTTGGCATGCACCACTGCTGCTACTGCTGCTCATGTTACGTTCTTCGAATTGAGAACGTGAAATGAAGCCATAATGGTAAGGTTATGTCTTGGTCCAGCTGTTGAATGAAAGCACCCAGCGCGGGCTGCCTACGTACTGTGCCAGCGTTGCGCAAGTTCAGTGACAGTGTTCTCCAGTCGCGTGATGTCGACTTATGTGGCCTGTTGCCTCGATGTTGTTTCATAACTTACTATATTTATGTATCCATATATTTGCGTTGATGGATTCGTCATATCTTACGCGGTAACTGCCTTCTAAAAGAAGTTATTGAAGGAAAGATAGAGGGGCGGATAGAAGTGACCAGAAGACGAGGAAGAAGACGTATGAAGATGCTGGATGACCTTGGGGACAGAAGAGGATATTTTCATTTGAAGGAGAAAGCTCTAGATCGCATCAAGTGGAGGAACTGTTTTGGAAGAGACTGTGGACCTGTCGTCTTGACAGATTACTGATGAATGAATGAATATTTGCGGTGTATTTAACGACGGTGTAACTCTGCATCTCTGAGTGATACACCCATTAGTAAGTTGGTATGAACTGGCGGTGCCATAACTCGGAGTGCTATCCTCCCGCTTATTAATGGGGACTGAAGAAAACCACAGAAATGCTAACTCAGTATGACTGTCTCTGGGCACATATTTAAACACGGCAACTCCCCCACACGAAGTAAGGGTGCCACCCACTTTGCCTTGACATTCTGTTTATTTGTTAACTTAATTGTCTAGTCTGCTTTCCTTTCTTAGGGATAAAAGCGGGCTCATGAGATCCCTATACTCTCCGTGTCTCCCTTATGAGAGCGTCATGCTGTCTCTGCGTGTCCCTTGTGTCTGTGCGTCTTCCTTATGAGAGCGCCATACTGTCTTTGCGTCTCCCCCTTTATTCAACCATGTAATGAACGATGGTTTGTAACATGGTAACACTTACAGTCGATCATGGAGATTAGTTCCTACTCTTTCGGAGTGCACTAGTGTCGCGCTGTTCCTGCTCATGCGCCAGTTTACACAAGATTTGTCAAAAGAAGACTGTCTGTAGAACAACGCATAAAAACAGTGTTCTTTACTGAAACAAGAAGTGCTGTGGTCACACGAGGCGATTTCGTACCCATTTTCAAAAGTGGTGGGCACCTTCATTCAAAATAATTCATAAACTTTATAATCAGTTTACCAATGATGGTTCAGTGTTGGAGAGGAAATGTCGCCAGCCTTGTCTGTGCTTTCTCTGGAGAACATTGACACTGTCAGAGTGGCACTGCAAAGACGCCTCAATAATGGAATTGAGAGCGCCAATCATTCAGTCCTGCAGCAAGATAACTGAGTATATGTCCCGCCGAGTAATCAACATCACAGTTTGTGCTGAAGAAGTTACCAGATGTAATGGTGGTCATATGGAACACTTGATTCTCAGAGGATAAAAATCTCCATGCAGTGCTCCTTCTTTTTGTCTGTTAGCTTCTAGTATTGTAATGGAAATAAAGAATATATTAAATAGATCAAATACTGGATCATTTCTGTGTCTTATGAAAGAGGATTCTACTGCACGGAGATAGGTGACTACGTTTAACAGAGTGCCACAGTTGTCAAAACAATCAGCATGAAGCAGACGAGCAAACATACCCCAGCCGTGAGAGTATGCCAGTGGGATGGTTCTTGGCTTGATGACTATGGCTGTAAATCTAACAAGTAAATCCATATTAAATTCAGATTCTTATAAAATGCTTGTAATTGGTCAATATCCGTGTTCAGCTTCGTCCCTCGTGTCTTTGCAGCAACCTTGACATTTCGATGATGGCAGTAAGGTCACCAGCGCATGCGCAGAGAAGAGACCTTCTATTCTTGAGCACAGTAGTATCCAAATAGGAGTAACAGTTCTGTTCACTACATTCTCCGAGGCCCATTAAGGGATTAGTCGAGGTGACGCGACGTCTCCAGTTACTGAAGGCCAATCTGACCATCAAGGTATTCACAAGACAACACAAATGCCTGCTGCAGCCCGTTAGGTCACCTCTTGATGTAGAAGCTGTCTGGTTGTCTTATTTTTAATATTTCTGCGAAGTATTTTCCAGAATACCCGCACGTATGTGAGTGAAAACAAGCGCGCTAAAATTGTGAGAGGAAGGCTCTGGCCGCATGGATATAACGTTGTAGGCTCACGTATGCACCCCCTGCACCTTGGAAGTGCAAAATTTCGCGACCGGGTGCCGCTATTTCTGTAGTGTGAGATTTAAATTTGCGTTAATCTGTTATGTAATTTTGTAGGACTTTGTCGACTTTCGTTCCCGTAACACATTTTCAACTAATAATTCTGAAATTGGCTCTATGCTTAACTAATGAAGAGCCAGCCCTGAAGATGGATGCTCTTTTCTAAATTAGGCTCTGTAAATTCGCATCAGTAAAAAGTAGGCGGTTCTGAATGTAGACGCTATAAAATATTGATGTGTTACAAAATAGTAGAGCACTTGAGATTCTTGTGGTAGTGGAGATACAGTACGGTATATGCATATTGTTGTGTTGTGGATTGTTGTTCTGTATACTCTGGCGCTGTGATTAAACACTCCGACAGTGTAGTTATATCTGTAGTGCCATCTAACACTTGGGCAGTGTGGTTGTGTCTGTGGTGTGAGATAACTCTTCAACAGTGTGGAGCAGGAGTAGTGAGTGTCTGCATATTTGGAGGGGGCAAGGGATTGTGAATGACTAGATTTTTGGAGGTGTAACGAGTGACTACATATTCGGAGGGGGCAAGGGATGGTGAGTGACTACATTTTTGGAGGGGTAACGAGTAACTACATATTCGGAGGGGGCAAGGGATGGTGAGTGACTACATTTTTGGAGGGGTAACGAGTAACTACATATTCGGAGGGGGCAAGGGATGGTGAGTGACTACATTTTTGGAGGGGTAACGAGTAACTACATATTCGGAGGGAGGCAAGGGATAGTGAGTGACTACATTTTAAAGGGACAAGGGGAGTGAGTGACATTTTGGTGGGGGGCATGAAGTATCTTCCTAAGTTCCCAGGCAGTGCTCGCTCGACCTTCTTGTAGAGGTAGAGTGGAGAGAAAATAAAACGTCGGAAAGTGAGGAAGGTAAAGGATTAGAAATGGACTCTGTAATGAGCAGGCGATTTGGAGCCTGTGGTCGGAATGTAAGTATTAACGTTGGAAGTGCTGCAGTAGACAGAAATTTTTAATAAAAAATTGAAAGTTGGGGCTACATTGTGGCGAAATCTTTGTATAAACTTGTTGGTGGGGGGCACCATGTGTAGCATGCAGTGCAACGTGCAGTTTTGATACAAACTCAACACTTGCTGTAGGACCGATGAAGACCACGGAAACCCATGATGAAGTTGGCTAAAGCATAAAGTTTTTTCTAAATAATACTAAATGTCCAGTTCCTGCAACACAGAGAAAACATAGCTCCTCAACTACAAAGACCAACCAGTTAAAGCTGTTTACGAGAATAATCGCAGTTTATTGTGAGAGCCATAAATCTACTTCATGGGTGGAATTCAACGGTCTTTAATGTTAAAGCAGGTTGTACATATGGTAACCAGTATGCTTTAAAGTGTTGGAGTGTCTTATTAGTGACAGGCCATTAACTCCCGAGTTCAATGCAGCCCGAAACAGTTGGGCGTGTCGTCGGAAGCGGAAGTGAAGGGAAGTCACGGCCGTCGTTATCAGACCCAAGATAACATAGGCACTTCGTGATTGCTTTGCGCAGCTTAAGTAATTCCGAAAGGATTTGCAAAGACAGTTTGATATAAACCGCTTTGTTTCGCAATCTGAGGACCGCAGATTGCGGTCACATTCCCACAGTTCGTAAACCGGGCATGAAAGAATGTACTCTGAGGGTGGTCTTATTTGAGAGAGAGAGCATAGAGCAGCAGACACCAGACTGGCTCTCTTGCCCACCCATCCTCCTGTCCACTGGGTACCGAGGGCTCCTTCCCCGGGGTGTAAAGCGGCAGGGGCATGAAGCTGGCCACTTACCCCCAACTAGTGCCGAGGCCAAGAAAACGTGTGCCTGTACATCCATTCCTACATACGTCTTCGTGGCGTAGTGCTTAATTAGTTCAGCACATGGACAACTTTACACTTTTACCGTATACCTCCACCTCCCCATAGTTCATAGCAGGGTTCGTAATTAAGTTAAGGTAAAGTAAAGGTATCCCTGTAACAGGCCGTGGAGGCCCATAGGGTTGTGAGATGTTGAGGATCCCACATTTTCTAGACAGTCGGCTCATAGATGGCGGTAATATTGTCAGCCTTACGCGCCATCCGCCCTTTACCCCCAAGAATATTTCAAGAATAGTCCTGGTACTCATTTCCGTTAGAGGCTGAGTGGACCCCAGGGCCATAGTGCGGCTGGAAGGATTAGGTAAATTGAAGAAAAAAATCCACCTCATCGGGACTCGAACTCGCGACCTTCCGGCTTGAAGCATAGAGCTACAACCAACTACACTACCGCGTGCCCCAATTAAGTTCAGGGACGGTATTATTTATAGACTGCATATGGTAGGACACGAAATGATTTTGAATCGTGTGAAGCAATCGATAAAGCAGACGCGCGCAAAGCAGTTGTAGGGACCAGTGGATGCTGCTCTGATCGGACTAGCGAGCTGAACGGGGGGCCACTGTGTATGTGCGTGGCTCACAGTGGTGTCTGCAGATCGTTGTAGCTTGCTCTGGAGATGCGACATGGTACGTGTCGTTCCATCACGGTGTGACTGCCGCCAGTGCGTGGAGAAACCGCACGTCAGTCTCTTGCCGAAGCCTGAAGTTCGTCTAAACATCCTTTCTTACGTGACAGAAATCACACCTCTGTTACAGAGACCGACCATTCAATGCTGTATGGCTGGAATACAGAGATATGTAATGTTAACGCAGGCGGGATAGCGCAGTCGGTATAGCTACTGGTTACGGGCTGAACTGCCGCGGAGTCGGTGTTCGAGTCCTGATAGGGGCAACATTTTTTTCTTCTCCCCACGTTCAGGCCGGCTCTAGGGCCCACCATTCCCCGTATCCAGTGGGTACGGGGGCTCTTTCCCTGGGGGAAAAGCGGCCGGGGCGTTAAGCTGACAATTAGTGCTCCAACTAGTACCGAAGTTAAGACTACGTGGATCTGTACCTCCACTATCTCATACGTTTTCATGGCGTAGTGGTTAATTAGTTATGCACAGGGACAACTTACCATTTTACATGTACCATGGCGACACAGAGATCGCTAGGACGTGTACACCTCATCAGTCTGTTCTGCCGTGTCCTTCTGAGTTGAGGCAGGTCCCTCGTGGGTGGACCACACCGGTATCGACCCAGCGTCCTCCGCTCACTGCGTCTAGCATACCGCCGCCGTGCCTACTTTTCTTGACATCGGTGGCGAGCAGCTTTTGTGTGCACGGGTATCATGGAGAAGTTGCAAGGCTGTGCACGTCTGTCCACGTGTAAACGGCTTGAGATCCATCACGCGAGCGTTCATGATGCGTGACATTGGGCGGTCTGCTGTATAGATTGTATGAACACATTTCAGTCTCGGATACAATCGGACAGCAATAACGGACACTTCACACACACGTGTCGTAACTCACTAAATATTGTGACATGACGCCTGAAAGCTGCAATCTGCCCGTCTGCTGAGCGGGGCTTCGCGGAGCACTTTCCCGTGGCAACACGAAATGCACCATTACTCTGGGTTTTGATGGAACCTATAATTGGTGACGACTTCTAAAAAGACGTCCCCTAAACCAATGTTTCTCAACCGCCGGGCCGCTGTCCGGTACCGGGATCTGGCATCAATTATACCGGGCCCTCATCTTATAAAAGAAAAGGATTTACCGGGGCGCGGTCTGAAAGATTAAGAACCACTGTCCTAAGCAACGTAAACAGACGTTTCCTGTACAGCTGAGATGTCGGTTTCGTGACAACGGAGGAATGAACTGAGATGTTCGATTCGGTGTTCCCTATTCGGTATGCCAAGCAGATATGAAATAGAATACCTTACCCATGTGCTGGCAAGGGCCAGCAGCATGTATAGAAGACAGACCCGTCCTCTCGTCAGAGAGGGCGCCCCAGCAGAACAAGACCATAACTGTCAATCAGTAATAAATATCTGGTTATAAGCCTCAGATGGGGTACGACACTAAGACTTACTGACTGACTGACTGTCCGTCAGTCGCAGTGTGACTTCGACTTTGAATCTGACAGAAGGCGGGAGAAGAAGCGACTCTTCAGTGAATCAACGTGCTTCCGAGAACGAAGCAGATCTACGCGAAGAGGGATTCGGTATCCAGAAGGGGTTGAATGTGTGAACTGTTATAATCGAGTGTAATTGTGATAGTGACGTTAAATAAATCCAATCATCAAATCTAGAATCCACAGTTATTAGTCACGTTACCCCGGATACACTTGACAATATTTATCGAAGCGATACAGAAACTGTAGAGAAAGCCAAAGGACATGTTTCTCGTAGAATACACTTGTTCCGTGAAGCCCTCCAGTTTTCTAGATGATTGAACAAGAGGGGGCGACCGCCCCTTAATTATTGAGCTCCCTCCGTCACGGAGAATTAATTTCCTGACCTGTTTCAGCTTCCAGAATGAATCAGGTCATCAGACATGTTCTGATTCAGAATTAAATTGAAGCAATTGGTAGTTTGGACACGGTACGAAACCTTAGATGGAAAGGCTCACTGCACAGAAAGTAGCCGTCATGCGTCAATGCGTGTCCCTGGATTGGGCCCGCTGCTGTTTTTCGTCGGCACCTGCCCTTAGTACACACATTACTGTGAGCCGGATAGCTCAGTCACTGTAGTGAGTACGCTGTGAAGTGAAGGACATGAGAAGAGTGCCCACAGCGCGCAGACCTGCTCTGGGGCCCATCCACCCTGCTGTCCAGCGGGTGTCGGTGGCGTGTCGGTGGCATGACGCTAACCACCCAGTCTCCTGTTGCAGTTTAAAGGCTGATAGAAGCCATACCTCGTGACCTTAATTGTGTGTGGGACCACTTGTACTGCTTCCAGCACAGAAAGCCTTGACGTCCGTCTAGATGAGTACAGCGGTTCGTACCTCGGGGGTTAAGAGCGCAGAGCGTGAAGCCGAGATGTCTGACTGGAAAAGTACTAGGCCTCTGGGTCTCTTTTGTGTTTTCTAATGCGAATATAAAAAGTAAGGACGAAAACAGAGTTGAAGTTAGATTCCCGTAGCAGTAACGCGCTTGGGAATTACCGTATTTACGCATGTATAGGCCGCAGCACAATTTTCAGACAGAAATTATGGAAAAAATAATTTTCTTGGAATATTATTTCAGGAGTAGAACACCCTGTATTATTAATTATGAATATAATTTTTTTAAATGAAGTGTGATTTCGAATATTTCGAATATAAGCCGCACCCCAGTTTTCCTCTTGAATTTTTGGAAAAAAATGTGCGGCCTATACATGCGTAAATACGGTATATGGATACGATTTCGCTGGTGTTACAAAGTTCTCTCTCACTCTTGAAAGGTTCGTATTTGGAGTCCATAGCCTCTTAAGTTAGAATGAGCTAGGCGCGTCGCACGAATCAAGGGCTTCTCTTCTGTAAAGTGAAACAAAGTCACGTGGTGCTGGAGAGGAGGCTGTTCCTGTATGAATGTAATCGTGTAGTGAGGATGCTGACTAGATCGACATCAGAGTTCCCTCAAATTCCATCGGCTGCATGGCCAGGCTACCAAAATCTCTATATCAGTCATTACACACTGGTAACGCTATAGATTTGTATTCACGAGGTGCTCGGTTCAAATCTCGGCTGGGACATCGATATTCCTGATATTTTTCGTTCCTTTCCTCAGCACCCCAGGCATATTCCGGGATATTACCTCTGTTATGCAAGAGCCGAGATAGCACAGTCAATATAGCGACTGGCTACGGGCTGGACGACCGAGGGGTCGGAGTTCGAGTCCCGATAGTGTTAAGAATTTTTTTCCACAGCGTCCAGACCGGCCTTGGGATCCAGCCAACCTCATATTCAGTGGGTATCGATGGCCTTTTCCCCGGGGGTAAAGCGACCGGGGCGTGAAGCTGACCACTCACTTCCAACTAGTGCCGATGTCAAGAAGACGTAGATCTGTACGTCAGTAGGCCCATACATCTTAATGGCATAGCACTTAATTAGTTAAACAAGGGATAACGTTACCTTTATTTCGATTAGGCCACGAACGCTTCCTTCTAAATCCTTTCCATTTCATCTGTCTATCATTTGACGCTGTGCAGGCCGCGGTACTGAAAGCATAGTTGAGTAGCCCACAACATAGAATTTATCGATCTGAAGAGTTCTGTCGTCTGGCATATAACGCCTACAGTCCAACGTTTCGGAGGAAAATGTCACCTCCATCTTCGGGATTGATGACTAGGCCAAGTAAGGAAGAGCTTGAGGCAGACAACAGGCAGAGCAAGGGAAACATGGGATCGTCTAGAAAAAGAAAGAAATTTGCGAACCAACCCCTCAGATCCTGTTTGACCTCTCTGAGAACCGGGGCAAACCTGTAGGAGACCGGAATAAGCAGGCTATGCCCCTGAACAGGGCCGGTTGTGCAGATATGGGAACACGGGGGAGAGAAGTCGTGTGCGTGGGCGGATGAGGGGAGCGAGACAGCGGCGGAAGGGAAGTCTTAGGGATGATGGGTGCCCGGAAAGGGCATAGCTGGTGGCCTGATAAGATGAATGGATCCACACGGCTCCATGGAGAATCCTGTCAGGGAAGAGACAAGAGCTCTCCGTTCTTTGCGTAGGCAGAAGCCACTGTCCCTGTTCATATCCTTCGGACGGAGCTCACCGATCCATATATCTGGGTTTGGCGGAGAGGATGCAGGTGGCTTGCCAGACTTGCCGGTGGTGCTCCATGAACCTTCTGTCAGTGTAGAACTCCCCATAACCTCAGGTCCTACAGTTTATTCATCTGTTTCAACTAGCACATGCGCAGGTTACGTTAAATTTCTCACTCAAATTTATCTCACCGACCACATGTTTGTGATTATTAACTTCTAAATAAATGTTGCCTACAAAATGTATCCCTATAACAGGCCGTGAAGGTCCATAGGATTGTGATACGTCGAGGCTCCCATATTTTCTCTAGATAGTCGGCTCACAGATGTCTGTGAGGTTGTCAGCCTTAAGTACTGGCCGCCCTTTACCCTCAGGAAGATTCCTGGTTCTCATTTCTGTTAGAGGTTGAGTCGACCCCGGGGCCATATTGCGGCTGGAAGGATTAGGTCAATTGACAAAACCAGTGACTTCATCGGGAATCGAACCCTTTACCTTCCAGTTTGGAGCATAGTGCCTCAACCAATTATGGCCCTGGAATCCACTCATCCTATAACATAAATGAGTAACAGGAATCTTCCTGGGGATAAATGGCGGCCGGCGCATAAGGCTGACAACCTCACTGTCATCTGTGAGCCGATTGTATGGAAAATGTGGGAGATTCATGCCGTTAGTTTAGCCTGCGATACTGCCTAAATATTTAATTGTCCATTCATATTTTGGGTTCATCTCAACTGCACTTACCTGAAATCATGAGCTAAGTTATGTTAGTACACATCAGTTTTCCTCAGTGCCTCGCAGTTCAGTTCTGCAGGCATGACTCTAACAAACTGGTGAACACACCTGGCTGGCAGCAAGCGAACGTGCTGCGTCTGACTTTGTAATTGCTATGCAAATGAGGCGCTATGAAGCGGTCAGCTGCTTCCGCGTGTCCGTAGACTGAACGCGACACGTCGACAATGTGGAACAGGTAAACTCCTTGCGTCATCATAATTACAGAGAACACTCTATAATCCGTAGTAATTG